>NC_141910.1:48652500-48955530 GCF_057802395.1 Ceratotherium simum simum | reverse complement strand
GATACTGTGGGCCATGAGAGTTTCAGCTATTGTGACAAGAATGTTTGCAAGTGTGGAGGATGGGATCTAAACTAGGTAGGAAGGGAAGTCAAGATAAATGGAGGCTATTGAATAAGTAGATACTAGTGGGCTCAATGGACTGGAAGTCCCAATGAAGTAAAACGAACTGCTGATAAGGAATCATTGAGTAACTGAGATGGAAATGTAGAAGGTTGTAGCTTGAGAATGAATTATCTGAATTTAATATCTTGGAGGTAGAACAATTTTAAGTGAATTATCATAATCTGATAAGTCCATGCTCACATGGCTGAAGGAGAGTGGAAGGGAAGGTCATTGAAGAGGAAGGTCAGTGTTTTGGTTCAGTAGTTTCACATAAGTGAAGTCTTCTAGGTTGATGACCAGAGTTAGAGGGTAAGGAGTTCTGTAAGATAGTTGCCAAAGTCTTCAGTGAAGAAGAAAAAGTGACAAGAAATTCATAGTTCACAGCAACAAAAAGGCACAGAATGTAGTCCAATCAAGTGGCCTAACCTTCGCGCTAGTAGGAATGCTTAATGAGGTTGGAGAAGGAGTGTCCTGGAAGGGCAGTGAGAATCAAGGGGAACCTGACCTTGCTTTTTGACTCTGAGAGGCATAAAAATTAGGAGAATAAAAGGTGACTATTTAAGAGAGCTGTAGGGGAGAGCCAGGTTTCAGTTAGGGCCAGGAAGTGTCTAAAACCTTTGGTAAAAAGATACTTTTCTCAAAATACCCCCGATGTCTCCAGTGCATCTCACCCACCCTGTATCTCATTATGCACTGCACATCTCATGACATATTTCTTCCCTACTTCTTCCTCTGTAGCCTTTATTTCATTAGACTCCGCATTTCTTATTACCAGTCTGCATTTTATTATCCCATCTCAAGGCATATTGCATCTCATCCATCACGTATACCATCACTAAATGGGGATGAGAATCCCAAAGCCAGGTCTGATCCAGGAGAGGTATTGTGGACCACAGCCAGAAAACTTAAGCTAGAGGATTTCAGTTTGAACATTTGGTTGGTTGGGATATTATAAAGAGCTTGTGAAATCATACAAGTGTATTTTAGAATTTTTGGATGATTTTATTTATAACAAAACAGAACTTACTATAACAAAGCTTGAGGTTCTAAGAACACAAGCTAGCTTTTACCTCAGGGCAAATTGTGGAACTCCTGTAAGTTCATTTGTTCATTCATACAACAAATATTTGTTGAGCATCCACTGTGGGATATACACTCAATACCATGTCCAATGGCATGGGCCCTGTCCTCAAAGAGCTCACAGTTTAGTAGGGCAGATAGACATATGAACACATTCTCTAAATTCAAGTAGTAAGTGCTCTAATAAAAATAAAGCACTGTCTGTGTGTAATAAAGAAAACCACTGTTTTTTAAAACTGGGATTGGATACAAGAACATTGGAAAACTGGCATATCTACTAAAGCTGAACATATGCTTACCTATTATCTTTAGCTACAATCCAAATCCACTCCTAGGTATATACCCAGCAAAAATGTGTCTCTTTGTTCACGAAAAGATATGTACAAAAATGTTCATAGCAGCACTATTAATAGTATTCAAAACTATGAGCCAGCCCCGTGGCCAAGTGGTTAAATTTCCATGCACTCTGCTCTGGCAGCCCAGGTTCAGATCCCTGGTGTGGATCCCAGGTGCGGACCTACTCCACTCATCAGCCATGCTGTGGAGGCATCCCACATACAAAATAGAGGAAGACTGGCACAGATGTTAGCTCAGGGCTAATTTTCCTCAACCAAAAAAAAAAAAAACCAGAGGAAGATTGGCAATTAATGTTAGCTCAGGGCAAAACTTCCTCACCAAAAAAAAAAAAAAAGAAATAGTGCTCAAAACTAAAAATTACTCAAATGCCTATCAATAGTAGAATGGGAAAATCAGTTGAGGTATCATCACATGATAGAAGATTTTACAATGAGAATAAACCAACCACAACTACACCCAATAATGTGGATGAATCTCACACATATAATGCTGAGCAAAAGAAGACACAAAAGAATACATACTGTATGATTCCATTTATGTAAAATTCAAAAACAGCCAAGACTAATCTATGGTGTGAGAAGTCAGGATAGCAGTTACCCTTGGAGAGAAGAGAGCTATAAAGCTGCTAATTTTCTGTTTCTTGATCTGGGTCCTAGTTACACGGGTATGTTCGCCTTATGAAAATTCATTGTACTATCTACTTGGGATTTGTGTACTTTTCTGTCAGTATGTTATACTTCAATTAAAAAGTACAAAGACAAAATGAACCCTAACTCTGGCTCCTGCCTTCTAACGTGATTCACATAATGAAGGATATAAATCTATTTTTCTCCCTGCTGTTTGTAGAGCCCAGTGGTGGATGGGGAATAGGTGAGACCTGGAACTGAAGCCCACCATTTATAGAGCACGTTAATGACTCTTTGGATATATAAAGGAAGGTCCAGAGCTGAGTTTGGGTTCAGAGGACTAGATATTATTTAATTACTATTCATAATAAAATGGAAGGAATTTTTTTGGAATTCCTGGGGAAATGGGAAGAGGACAAGGCAATTGACAGGCAACTGGTTCCTGAATTGGCAGAAATGGTTGAGCATATCTTTGAGACTGGAAAGTGCCAATATTAAATTTAATTAATCTGCTATTTAGAACCATCATGTAATCCCACCCTCACAATTACTCGTAAGCACTCAGTAAATCTGCTACATCTATAATTGTACTGGGGCCTTCTTATAAGAATTAAAGACAAGTGACTCTTCTCCCCATCTGAGTCACTTGGAGAATAGGCAAAGGAACCACTGCAGGAGGCAAGATGACAGATCGAGAGACACATGGGAGCAGAAATTCAGAGCCAGAAGTGACCATGGAAACAGAAGCCCTGGATCTAGGTTGACATCCTGGGCAGCATATGGATTAGGGCAGTGTTTTTTTCTAAGTTTCAGGGTCTCCCCTTCTTTAGAGGAACACAAAATAAATTTAATGGGGTGCAATCAGCATGTTTTAAGTGCAATAGGATAGAAAGAATAGAAAATAAGAGTGTATCACACATAGCAAAAGATCACTACTTTTTGTGAAACTTTTTAAATGTGTATGTATGTGTGTATTAGGTCATGAGATAAAATGTGTTTTTAACTGTGAGGCATAGTCAAAAACAGTTTGAAAGACTCTGGACGAGAGGCTTAAAGCAAACATCTAGTTTCCACGTGGGGGTGCAGAAGAGGGAGCATAAGGAGAATATTTCACCACGGAGGAGATATTCAAGGTAGGTCTTAAAGCAACTGTAGCAGAAGGTGAAAGACATTCTAGAAGGAGTACATGTACGAAGGCATTTTTGGAGGCATTTCTCCAAAATGGACCCGCAAGAGGTCCATGAGGATGGCATCTACGTAGGTGGGGAAGTGTGGCAGAAGATGAAGGTGGAGAGGAAGATGAACTGAGGCCCCATTGTAAAGGGTCTTATCATCACAAGTGAGCAAGTCGTACTTTATTTTGCAGGCTAAGGGAGTTTTTTTTTAAAAGGAAGATAACCCTAGTTTCTGGCTCCCCTTGAAGCCTACAGAGAATAATGATCACAGTATCATTTATTGAGCATATACAACGGGTCAGTGTTGAACTTCTTACATTATATGCATTAGCTCAATTACTGATTAGCACAATAACCACTAATATGGAAGTATGATAGTTATCCTCATTTGACAGATGAGCAAACTGAGGCTCAGAGACTTGAACTAAGTTGCTGTAGGTCATACATCTAGCAAGTGGAAGGGGTGGGCATGTCTGTCTGACTCCACACCAATGCAGCTAACCATATCATTAAAGCTGGAGCCTCTAGAGGGGCCCGACAGAAAGCAATCGTTACACCTGGCTAGAGAGCAAGGGCAGAGAACGCTTGGCTCTCACTCTTCAGCTTTCGCCTCAAGCCCAAACAGACTGCCTTCTATGCCTCTGGGAGGTGAGGAAGTGGCTGGAGGGGAGCAGTGAAAGCACCTACACTCTCCCCTTTTTCATCAACTCTTCCTTTTCTGACTCCAACCCTTTTCCCAGCTTTAGTATGACAACCTCCTTATGTCTCTGCTGCTTTATAAAACAAGGATAATAATAGTTACCTTTTATTAGGGACATAGTGATAATTCCACAAATTCATTTTTTTTTTTTTTGTGAGGAAGATCAGCCCTGAGCTAACATCCATGCTAATCCTCCTCTTTTTGCTGAGGAAGACCGGCTCTGAGCTAACATCTATTGCCAATCCTCCTCCTTTTTTTTTTTTCCCCAAAGCCCCAGTAGATAGTTGTATGTCATAGTTGCATATCCTTCTTAGTTGCTGTATGTGGGACGCAGCCTCAGCATGGCCAGAGAAGTGGTGCGTCGGTGCGCACCCGGGATCCGAACTCCAGCCGCCAGTAGCGGAGCGCGCTAAGCCACGGGGCCAGCCCCCACAAATTCTTTTAAAAAAGACTTTGAGAATAAATTAGTTACTAATATTGATTTGTTCATTTTGTCCTTTTTTTTTTACTTGCATCTTAGGGTACATCATTATAGCTAAATTTCCAAGAGTCGGTTGCCTTCTATTATGCTTATTTTTATCATTTATGTACGGAGGCTATAAGGCACTAGGCAATTAAAGTCAAATGGCAAATTACTACCAGCTCAGTTCTTATTTCATTAAACACACCATCTTCTTCTCTGGTCTAAATGGCCAGCCTCAGAAGTGGGCAAATTATGTGGCTACTGACTTAAAGTTTTGCAAGATGCTCAAAGGTCTCTACCTAAATATGCCTCCCCCACATGCAATTCTAATTCTACACACTCCCCAACAGCCTCCTTGAAAAGACACATCCTTTCCAACTCGCTTAAGGTATGAGGTTACCTGAGAGAGACTATTTATTAGCTAACTAATTAGTCTGTCACATAAGCCACCTGCCTCCAATATCACGCAGAACAGAGGAGGGGCCTGAAAGAATAACACCCAGGATGATATGATCTGATGTGTTAAGGGAGTGGGTAGAGGAGACGGAAATGGAGTTAGGAATTAAGGGAAGGAAAGATCCAGAACTTGAAGCACCATTAGGGAAGACAAAACCATTAGGGCAGCCAAAGGCCTTAGACACACAGGTGTCTCTAAGAAGGAAGGTTTTAAAAAGAGGAGCAGGTGGGGAGTTAATGTTTAATGCGTACAAAATTTCAGTTGAGAAAAATGAAAAAGTTCCGGAGAGAGATGGTGATGGTGGTTGCGCAAGAGCATGAATGTACTTAATACCACAGAACTGTATACTTAAAATGATTAAAACGGTAAGTTTTATGATATGTATACTACAAATATATTCTAGACAATTTGTGAGGGAAGTGAAGGCAGTCAAGGCTGTTTCCGTTAGTCCTTTGCCTTGGATAGTATGGTAGTCAGCCTTCAAGATGGCTCTAATAATCTGCACTTCCTACTATTCACTCCTTTATATTGTCCCCTCCCGTACTGGATAGGGCAGACCTGGGTAACCAATAGGATACAGCAGAAATGACCAGGAATGATCTTCCAAGGCTAGGTTGTAAAAGACATTGCAGCTTCCAACTGGTTCTTTCTTGGATCTCTTGCTCTAGGGCAAGTGAGCTGCCACGTTGTGAGGACACTTAAACAGCCTATGGAGAGGTCTAGGGATGAGAAACTGAGGCCTCCAGCCAACAGCCAGCATTAACCTGCCAACCAAGTGAGGAGCTGCCTTGGAAACAGATCCTTCAGCAGCCCTGGTCGACATCCGGACTGCAACCTCATGACAGAGCCTAAGCCAGAACTATCTAGCTAATGTGCGCCCAAATTCCTGACCACAGAAAATGAGATAACGTTTATAGTTGTTTTAAGCCACTAAAATTTTGGGGTAATCTGTTACACAGGACTAATAACTAATACAGATAGCATGAGGCCCTTTCATCAACTGCCTGAGGCTGGTGGTGTCTTTAGTCATTTATATACAGTCATGCGCCACATAACAACCTTTCAGTTAATGATGGACTGCGTATACAACGGTGGTCCCATATCATCACTGCCGTATGTAGCCTAGGTGTGTAGTAGGCTATACCATCTAGGTTGGTGTAAGTACACTCTATGATATTCACACAAGGAGGAAATCTCCTCATGACACGTTTCTTAGAACATATCCTCGTCATTAAGTGACACATGACTGTATCTCTGTTTGTTCCTAGATTTTATCACAGCTACTTAAAGATATTCTGTGACCTCATTTAGATAAAGTTGCACTTATCTTTACATGTTTTGAATACCCAACAGGTGGCTTAAAAATATTTCCCAAGATTGGAGGGGCATTGCTGAATTTCAGACAGTTGAGGCTACAAAGAGCAATTCCTAACATAATATACCTTGTCAGATAATGTGAATGTTTTTCCTTTGATAGTGTAGGTAAAATGCTTAAAAACCTGAAGGCAGGCCAGTGTTCTAAATCATTTTAGGGGCCGGCCCCATGGCTTAGCAGTTAAGTGTGCGCGCTCTGCTACTGGTGGCCTGGGTTCGGATCCCGGGCGCGCACCAACGCACGCCTTGTCCAGCCATGCTGAGGTGGCGTCCCACATACAGCAACTAGAAGGGTGTGCAACTATGACAGACAACTATCTACTGGGGCTTTGGGGAGAAAAAGGGGAAAAAAAAAAACAAAGGAGGAGGATTGGCAATAGATGTTAGCTCAGGGCCGGTCTTCCTCAGCAAAAAGAGGAGGACTGGCGTGGATGTTAGCTCAGGGCTGATCTTCCTCACAAAAAAAAAAAAAAGAAAAGAAAAGAAATCATTTTACTCCTTAACATGTGTGAACTCTCTTTAAATATATTTGTATAAAAAAAGAGGAGGCAAAATGAATAAATAAATGAAGGCACTAAATAAATAAATAAAGCCACCTTAAGAACTTTTTTAGGGCCAACTTCTTTTCCCTGGGCTCCCTGGGTGTGTGTACCTACCTAGAATCCTAATCTCTGCATCTGTGAGTCTCCAGTTTTTCAGGCCAAGCTTGATGAGTTGTGGGGCCCTCTCCAGCTGCTCCAACAGCCTGGCCAGGCTGACTCGTACATCACTCCACCAGGGCAGCATCAGCACAGTTAGCTGTTCCAGGACATGCAGCCTGTCAACTTGAAGAACCAGAGAGCAGTTCAGGAATTGGATCCATCTCAAAATTGTTGGAGAAGGAATGGTCTTTATCTCTACAGCCTACTCAATGTGCAATGAGAATCGACTTGCTTTTTGGTTAATATTTTTATGGAAAGTGTTCAAGAATATGCAAATATTATGCAGAATAGTATAATGAAACTGTATGTACTAATAAGCCAACTTTCAACAAACATCAAATCATGGACAATCTTGCTTCATCCTCACTGAATTCCTTCCCTTCTGTATTATTTTGAAGTAAATCTGAGACAGTATCAGTTCTTTTTTTTTCGTTTTAGTATAATCACAATATCACTATCACACCTTAAAAATATTATCACTAACTCCTTAAGCAAATTTGTCTTGAACATCACTTACTCTCAGACACTAGCTCCCTAGAAGGAGGCAAGCAGATGGGAGCCTCAGATGCAATGAGCGTATGAAAACTTGTGGTTCAAAAGTCATAGGTCTGTGTTCCTCAAGGGCAGTTTAAGAAAGGGCTAAATGACTTCCTTAAGGTACATCTAGCAAGGCAACCATGGGTAAAAGAAACCTCAGGGCTCAGGCCATGCTTTTCTGACTATCCAGTACATATATCTGAGTATCTGCTTTAGATTGTCATTCTTACTCAGTTCATGTAGAGCTTCATTTCCATCCTTTTCCAGGTGATTTTCAGATAAATCAAGAATGCTCAGTTTGGCCAAATTGTGAAGATTCTGAGCTGGAAAAAAATTTTAATCCAAAGTAAAAAAGACTTTCAGGGAACTATATATGCATTTAAAAATATCCTTAGAAGAATTCTGAGTCAATGCTTATCTTCTTTGTTGATAGTATACAAACTATTATTTGGTTTGAGTAATTTAATTATTCTCAAAGGTATTTGGATAGGTTTAACCCCCAACTCCCATGACTATGACCAAATGGACAGATATTTCCTGGTCATAAACTTCAATTCACATAAAGCCTAAAGCAGCATGGAATATGGTTGTTATGTCACTATAGGAAAGTCACTCCATTTTTCTAAGCCTCAGCGTTTTAATCTTTAGAATGAGGAATTTGAATTAGATAAACTGTGAGGTTGCTGCCAATTCTAAAATGCCCTTATCATGCAGGAGAAACAAAGGAACAAAAAACAGATGAGCTGAGCTGTTCTTTGTGTACCTCAGTTTAGTCGATTTTGTTAATGTCATAGTTGTGATGTTAATAATAAAAACTTAGAAAGTAAAAAAAAAAGAGAGATGAGAAAAATAGAAAACAAATAGCAAAAAGGCAGATGGAAATCTAGCCATATCAATAATTACATTAAATGTAAATGGACTAAATACTCCAATTAAAAGGCAGGGATCATAAAACTGGAATTTTTTTTTTTTTTTTTTTTTGGTGAGGAAGATTAACCCAGAACTAACATCTGTTGCCAATCCTCCTCTTTTTGCTGAGGAAGATTGGCCCTGGGCTAACATCTGTGCCCATCTTCCTCTACTTTATGTGTGAGACTCCTGCCACAGCATGGCTTGATAAGCAGTGTGTAGATCCGTGCCCAGGATCCAAACCTGTGAACCCCAGGGCGCCGAAGCAGAGTGTGCGAATAACCACTACGCCACCAGGCCGGCCCCAAAAACTGGAATTTTTTTTTTTTTTTAAAGTAATACCCGGGGCCAGCCCCGTGGCTTAGTGGTTAAATGCATGCACTCCGCTACTGGCGGCCCGGGTTCGGATCCCGGGCGCGCACTGAGGCACTGCTTCTCCGGCCATGCTGAGGCCGCATCCCACATACAACAACTAGAAGGATGTGCAACTATGACATACAACTATCTCCTGGGGCTTTGGCGAAAAAAAAGAGTAGGATTGGCAATAGATATTAGCTCAGAGCCAGTCTTCCTCAGCAAAAAGAGGAGGATTAGCATGGATGTTAGCTCAGGGCTGATCTTCCTCACAAAAAAAAAAAAGTAATACCCAACTTTATGCTAGCTACAAGAGATGTATTTTAATGACAAAGACAAAAATATGTTGAGGTATAAAATATGGAAAACTATTTTATGTGCAAACATTAATTATAAAATGCTATCACTCTAGCTAAGAACTAAGTTCTTTTCTTCACTTCAGATATTTATCATGGTTACTTAATCTAGTGGAAGTTTTTCCTATCAAGACTGATTAGATGGGCTGGCCCCGTGGCTTAGCAGTTAGGTGCTCGCGCTCCGCTGCTGGCGGCCTGGGTTTGGATCCCAGGCGCGCCCCAACGCACTGCTTCTCCGGCCATGCTGAGGCCGTATCCCACATACAGCAACTGGAAGGATGTGCAGCTATGACATACAACTATCCACTGGGGCTTTGGGGGGAAAATAAATAAATAAATAAATAAAATCTTAAAAAAAAAAAAAGACTGATGAGAAAAATCTCCTTTAAAAAAATTAGTCAAGTTTTTCATGAATATATACTCACTATAATATTAGTTATTATTATTTTTAATCAATCATATGAACACTTTTCTTAGAGTAAAATATCTTCTGGGGTTTGGTGTTTTAAAATAAAAAAAACCTGTGGAACTCCTCTTAAAAAAGGTACGGTTACTATTGTTAGTTCTAAATCTGTCTCTTCCCAATGGCAAATAGAGAAGTGAAGGTTAGTTCTAAATCTGTCTCTTCCCAATGGCAAATAGAGAAGTGAAGGAGTGTGTTCATCATTCTCATTCTCCTAGTGTTTGTCTAGCCTTTTCTTTTTTTTTTTTAAAGATTTTATTTATTTATTTATTTTCCCCCCAAAGCCCCAGTGGATAGCTGTATGTCATAGCTGGGCATCCTTCTAGTTGCTGTATCTGGGACGCGGCCTCAGCATGGCCAGAGAAGCAGCGTGTTCGTGCGCGCCCGGGATCCGAACCCGGGCCACCAGCAGCAGAGCGTGAGCACTTAACGGCTAAGCCACGGGGCCGGCCCTGTCTAGCCTTTTCTAATCATGGATTTCTCTAGCTTTTGGTTACCTTAGCGTACAAATGGTTTCCTTAGTAATCTTTACAGACTCCCAGCAGTTTTATATTTTGTTTTTGAAAGGGCTAGACCATCTTTTTTCCCAAAATCTAAATTTAAAAAACATCTGAATTGAACATATCCAGTTCATTCAGAAATATGCAAAAGTTTCTCCATACTTGGCATGCACACCCTTTGGAAACTCAAAGGACTCAACTCATATTAATGCACATTAACTCCATCTTAACACGGCAATGGGTAAGAATTGGAAGGCCTGAGAACATTTAAGGAAATCCTTCTCTCTGCTTCTCAATCATTTATTTATCCATTCATCCAAATATTTATTAGGCAGTTATTATCTAACAGGACAAGTGTCAGGTGTCAAGTGTCACCTATTTCTTTTCTTTTTTTTATTAAAGTAACATTGGTTTATAACATTATATAAATTTCAGATGTACATCATTATATTTCGACTTCCGTATAGACTACATTGTTGATCACCTATTTCTTATTTTCTTCCTCTTCACCTTCTCTTAAAATTATAACATCTTCAATTATTCTAAAATTCTCTCCTCTTATCTATCTATAATAAATTTTCATTCCAATTATGGAGAAAATCATTAAAAACAGGTGAGATATTACCTAGAAGTCTTTATTACCTTTTCCAATTTCTCTAAAAATTAAATTTCCATTTGAGAGACTTGGCATGCATTAGTATAAAAGTATCACGTGTTCTCTTACACTGTTCTCATTCAGTTAATGCAGGCAACAGTTACCTAGGGTTTTCACAGCATTTGCTGACAGGCAGCAGGAGACTAATTGGATTTCCTCAAGGTCGCAGGGTTCGGCTGACAGAGACTTGACTATGTAATCCATTCCCTCCCCAATGGCAGACAAGTGGGTCAAACGAAGTAAACACATCTTCCTCAGGTTTGTCAGACCTTCAGCTGCAAAAAGATGGGAAGGAAATGCATTAGGACACCAAGTTAATTTGATTTAACCATGGATTAATGGACTGAAAAGACGGCAAAGAACAATTGCACAGAGAGCTTGCCATGCTCTCTCTGTAGAGACCTTGAGTTAAAAAAAAGCCAAAGAGAGTTGTTTTTCTTTCTACTATCACTTTCCAGTCTCCTGGACCACACAAAGGTCACTTATGTGGAGGTCATTCTCTTAATAGCATGAGAAAAACTATAGTAAATGTGTAGTATTTTAATGAGTATCGGCGTGTACCTTTACCATAACTTTTCTCATAGAATGAAGTTTTCTGAATGAGCACTCTCCCTTTTATCCCCTCAAAAATCTTAGGAGGGGTGTAGGCTGAATTCAGAGGGGCAGCCTGGGGACTTCAGTTCCTGGGTGTGCTTCTAGTATAACTGTTTCCAGCCTTGAAGAAGCCCTGCTTGTGACTGCAGGATGTGGGGCCTGCCTGATGCTTTACAATGAAGACCGCATCCCATGCAGCGTGTTTAACCAAGAGAAAGATTTATGTTATATCAATAGTACAATTGAAAATATTCTAAAACATCCCTCATTGTTAGGTCTAATGCTGATGTGGAGTTTAGGATTGATTAGGCATACTTTTTTTTTTTTTTTTAAAGATTTTATTTATTTTATTTTTTCCCCCCAAAGCCCCAGTGGGTAGTTGTATGTTGTAGCTGCACATCCTTCTAGTTGCTGTATGTGGGACTCGGCCTCAGGATGAACGGAGAAGTGGTGCCTCGATGCGCACCCGGGATCCGAACCCGGGCCACCAGCATCGCAGCGCGCGCACTTAACCACCAAGCCACAGGGCCGGCCCAGGCATACTTTTGTATTGTTTAAATATTTCCTTATCTTTATGGTACTTTAACCTATAAAAAGGGAATATACTGCTTTATAATACCTACCTTGCAGAGCTTTGGGAAGGTTGCAGTGTATGTAAAGTATTTATTATGGTGCCTGGCACATAGTGAGCAAATATTAATTGTTGTTATGGGAGTACCCGTAGCTTAAAGGTTGTGAACACAAGCTTCAGTCTTTCTGATTCCTGGATCCCGTACTTAATAACTGTGTAAACTTGGGCAAGTTATTCAACCTTTTAATTATGGCTTTAGGGATAGTTATACCTATGTACTAGGACTATTATGAGGATTCAATGAGAGGAAGTATGTAAAAGTGCCTAGAATAGTGTCTAACCTATTGCACAGTAACTCTTTAATAAATAGTAAATTTACACTGGTTTATTCAAGCCCAGACTTTGATTCCTTAATAGTAGAACCAGACTGTCTCAGATAGGTATTTTTGAACCCTTTCTACCAATTGGTGAGACTTTGGGCAAGTCAACAAACTGTTCTAGGTTCCAGCGGCAGTAAAATGAGAGAGTTAAATTAGATGCTCTCAGGCTCCTTCCAGCTCTGATAGTCTGTGTAACTCATAGGCATTCGATAACTGTTTATTGCACACTCAATTAATTTGATTATTCTCATGTAAGCTATATAATAAAAAAAAGGTCAGCCATGTTTTAATTATAGGATAGCATTGTCTTTAGGCAGGAAGCAGAAGGGAAAGAATAAAGCTGAGGAGCATTTAACTGAGAGCTCAAACAGGGGAAAACAAAAGCCAAAAAAAAAAAAAAAAAAAACAGGGACATTGGGAGGTGGGGAGATAGCTTCGACAAGAAGCTTGTCCTGGAGGACCTGGCTCCCTGTGATAAACCATGTGTTGTGCTTGTGTTCCTATAATTTTCTAGATCCACATTCATTCTTGTGTTCCATTCCATTTATGAAGTTTTATTTAATTATGAAACCACGTTATAAAGTTTTTCATTGTTTCTATGCTTTAAATACAAACATAGTCAATCAGCCAGGGAGATAAAAAAAGTATCATGGCTTCTGTCTGCAAAAGGATTACAATCTAGTGGTGTACAACTGACATAAAATGGTGCTGAAGGATTGGAATGGGAGTGGAGAAAAATGTCTAGGAAAACCAGCATAGTCACAAGTACATAAAGGCATCTTTGCCTTGCATAGATACAGCCAGTGTCAAAGAGTCTTAAGTTAACTGTTCTTATTGTTATATTTGTATTAATAAAAATGTTAGAGAAAACAAAAATCTGACCTAGATGTATAGCATCTTCCTCATTCATCTTAATGTTATCCAGTACGAGCTTCATAAGGTTCTTCAAATTACCTAAGCTGTCAGTCAGACCACCTGCCAAAAGAAAAGAGATTAAACTGTGTTCAGTTGTCGTTTACTAGATTTCTATTACCAATCAAAAGATTTTAGTTGTCACCACAGGCAAGAAATGCTCATGAAATTGATACAAAAATGTATTTTTTGGTCAGAGATGGGCATCTTCCTTAGCTAAAAGCATGTTCTCCAAATATAATGGAATTAGACTAGAAAATGTTAACAGAAAGATAACAGGGAAATCTCCAAACACTTGGAAATTAAACAAATTTCTAAATAAGCATAGATCAAATAGGAAGCCTCAAGTAAAATTAGACAATATTTTGAAAAATACAGAAATAAAAATAAAACATATCAAAATCTGCAGCTAACACAGTGCTTAGAGGGAGTTTATAGCATTGAATGCTTATATTAGAAATGAGGAAAAGTCTCAAATCAATAACCTAAGCTTACTATTTAAGAAACTAAAGAAAGAAGAGTAGGGGCCGGCCCCGTGGCTTAGCGGTTAAGTGCACGTGCTCCGCTACTGGTGGCCTAGGTTTGGATCCTGGGCGTGCACCAACACACCGCTTGTCCGGCCATACTGAGGCCGCGTCCCACACACAGCAACTAGAAGGATGTGCAACTGTGACATACAACTATCTACTTGGGCTTTGGGGAGGAAAAAGGAAAAAAAGGAGGAGGATTGGCAATAGATGTTAGCTCAGGGCAGGTCTTCCTCAGCAAAAAGAGGAGGATTGGCATGGATGTTAGCTTAGGGCTGATCTTCCTCACAAAAAGAAAAAAAAAAAAGAAGAGTAAAATAAACCCAATGTAAGAAGAAGGAAGAAAATAATGAAGATAAGGGCAGAAATCAATAAAAAAAATTGTAAACAGATAAGCAATAGGAAAAATCAATTTTAAAAAAGCTGTATCTTTGAAAAGACTGATAAAATTCATAAATTTCTAGCAAGACTGATGAAGGAAAAAAAGAGGAAAAACAAACTACCAATGTCAGAAATGAAAGAGAAGATATCACTACAGAAACTACGGATGATATAAGGTTAAAGAATAATATGAACAAATCTACACACATAAATTTGACAACATAGAAAAAATTGCCCAATTCCTTGAAAGCCACAAACTACTAAAACTCACCCAACGTGACATAAATAAGTAACCTGAATAGTCCTGTATAACTATTAAGGAAATTGAATTTGTAGTTTAAAATTTTCCAAAAAAGAAATCTGCAGACACAGATAATTTAACTTGCAAATTCTAGCAAATATTCAAAGAAGAAATAGCATCAATTCTACACAATCACTTCCAGAAAATAGAAGTAGTGGGAACACTTCCCAACTCATTTTATGAAGCTACAATTAACCAATATGAAACCTAGACCAAGAGAATAAAACAAATGAAAACTTCAGACCAATATCACTCATGCCCATAGAAGCAAAAATCCTCAATAAAATATTATCAAGGAATCCAGCCATATATAAAAAGAATATTATACATCACCAAGTGTACTTCACACAGGGAATGCAGGCCTGTTTTGATATTTGGAAATCAATCCATGTAATTCACGACATTACAAGTCTAAAGAAAAAAAACTACATAGCTGTATAAATTGATGCAGAAAAAACATTTGATACAATCCAACATCCATTCGTGATAAAAATTCTCAGCAGCCTAGGAATAGAAGGAAACTTCCTCAACCTGATAAAAGGTATATACAAAAATACTATAAACATCATACTTAATGGTGAAAGTCTGAATGCTTCCTCCCTAAGATCAGGAACAAGGGAGGATGTTCACTCTCACCTCTCCTATTCAACATTGTACTGCAAGTCGTAATTAGTGCAATAAGGTAAGAAAATGAAGAAAAAGGAATATAAATTGGGAAGAGAGAAATAGACTATTCTTTTTGGAGGTGAAATAAAGGGAGTTTAGCAAAGGTGCAGAGCACAAGATCAACACACCAAAATCAATTGCATTTCTATATAGTAGCAATAAATAATTGGCAACAACTTTTTTAAAAAAATACCATTTACAACAGCTCCAAAAGAATTACAAAGTTACATATAAATCTAATAAAACATATACTGGATCAACATGATGAAAACTACAAAATGGTGGGGCCAGCCCAGTGGCGCAGCGGTTAGGTGCGTTCTCTCTGCTGCGGTGGCCTGGGATTTGCAGGTTCGGATCCCAGGCAAGCACGGATGCAACGCTTTTCAAGCCATGCTGTGGTGGCGTCCCATATAAAGTAGAGGAAGATGGGCATGGATATTAGCCCAGGGCCAGTCTTTCTCAGCAAAAAAAAGGAAGATTGGCATTGGATGTCAGCTCATGGCTGGTCTTCCTCACACACACACACAAAAACTACAAAATGGTGATAAAAGAAATCAAAGAATATCTAAATAAATGGAAAGAGAAACGATGCTCATGGATTGACAGATTCAACGTGATAAAAATGTCAATTCCGGGCCGGCTCCGTGGCTTAGCGGTTAAGTGCGTGCGCTCTGATGCTGGCGGCCCGGGTTCGGATCCCGGGCGCGCCCCAAGGCACCGCTTCTCCGTCCAACCCGAGGCCGAGTCCCACGTACAGCAACTAGAAGGATGTGAACCTATGACATACAACTATCTACTGGGGCTTTGGGGGGAAAAAATGAATAAATAAAATCTTTAAAAAAAAAAAAAAATGTCAATTCTCCCTAAATTGGTCTATAGATTTAATGTAATTCCAACCAAGATCCCAGAAGTTTTTGATAATATAAACAATGTGAATCTAAAACTTATATGGAAAGACAAAGAAACTAGAACATAAAAAAAATTTGAAAAAGAAGAGTAAAGTTGAAGAAATAATACTAATCAATTTTATGACTTACCATAAAGTTACAGTTACTAAGACAACGTGGTATTGGCAAGGGATAGGCAAGGGTATTGGCAAATGATAGATCAATAGGAAAACAGAGTCCAGAAATACACTCATACAATTTTAGCCAAATGATTTTTTGACAAAGCTACAAAGGCAATTCAAAAATGAAAGAGTAGCCATTTCAATAAATAGAACAACTGGATATCCATATGCAAGAAAAATTGACTTTAATCTAAAGTTCACACCTTATACAAATGCTAATTCAAAATGGATCATATATCTAAATGTAAAACATTAAAAAGAAAAAAATAGGAAAAAATCTTTATGACATGAAGTTAGGCAAAAAGTTCTTAGACATGACACCAAAAGCATGGTTTATAAAAGAAAAAATGAACTGCAACAAAATTTAAAACTTTTGTTCTATGAAAGACACTGTTAAGAGTATGAAAAGACTAACTACAGATTGGGAGAAAATATTTTCAAATAACTTATCTGAAGGGCTTGTATCCAGAATATATAAAGAACACTCAAAACTCAACATTGAGAAAACAAATAATCCAATTAAAAATGAGTAAAAATGTGAACAGACAATTCACCAAAGAGGATATATAGTTAGCAAACAGATACATGTAAAGTTTTCAGGCTGGCCCCATGGCTTAGTGGTTAAGTTCAGTGCTCTCTGCTTCAGTGGCCCAGGTTTGGTTCCGAGGCATGGACCTATACCACTAGTTGGTGGCCATGCTGTGGCAGCAACCCACATACAAAGTAAAGGAAGATTGGCACAGATATTAGCTCAGGGTGAATCTTCCTCCAGCAAAAAAAAAAAAAAGAGGAAGATTGGCAACAGATGTTAGCTCAGGGTGAATATTCCTCCAGCCAACAAGAAAAAAGAAAAGTTTTCAACTTTTATCAGCCAACTATGATGAGATAACACTACACACAGAGTTCTAGTTGCTCTACATCCTCGTCAGCACTTGGTATTGTCTTTTTTTTTTCTTATTGCAGAATGACAAAAATAGAAAAACACAAAGAATACTAAGCACTAGTGAGAATACAGAGCAACCAAAATTCTCATATATTACTATTGGAAATGTAAAATGGTACAAACTGGAAAATAGCTTGGAAGTTTCTTAAAAAGTTAAACAAGCACTTGTCATATGGCTCAGCAATCCCACTCCTAGGTATTTACTCAAGTGGACTGAAAACTTATTTTCACACAAAAACCTGTGTAAGAATGTTTATAGTAGCTCTACTCATAGTTGCCCAAACTAGAAATAACCTACATGTCTTTCAATGGTGTTTAGATAAACTGTGGTACATCCATACAATGGAATACTATTCAGCAATAAAAAAGGATGAACTAGGAGGATTCTGAGGGCAAAAATAGAAAACAATCTTGGGTATACGTGACAGGGATCTGGATTTTAGCTATAAGAGAGAATAAGCACTGATTTCAAACTCAAATGTCAGAAAGGACCAGGGAGATAATGCGATTATAAGGCGTAGAACGGGTGGGCTCTGTGCTCAACTGGAGATCACGTGTCTTGTCCAAAGGTCATAGGAGCAGATCATGAAGCTCTAGCCAATTGTTACCAAGTGAGGATGTGGACCCGCAGTTGCCAAATCTGCAGTTTTCAAGAGAAATGAGAAACCTGTATTTTCACACGATATCTTCCAATTTCAAAGCTGGTAACTCTTTCAGGGAGAAGAGTCATGGCTAGGGAATGGGGAAGGGAAGGAGACTTTTCACTGTGGATTGTTTCATAATTTGGACCACGTGAATATATGACTCAAAAAATAAATTAGATTCAAAAAATTAAGAACAAAATATTGGCAAAGATTAAAAAGAAAACTTCTGAACAGTATGTGGGCCAAATTCAGCACATAGGTGTCCAGTTTGCAAGATCAGCACAAAGGAATAGACATCAAGAGGAGATGGTGAGCTTCCTGACATAGAAGGTAGTCTAATAAAGGATGGGTGACTATCCAGAATCTTCTAGAAGGGATTCGTGCATTGAGTAGGAGGTCGCAAAGATTATCTGTGCAAAAGATTCTAGATTCTTAAAATGATAGAAAATTTCCTCTACAGGGTGACAAGTGAGAGAGAGCGGAATGGGGAATCGCTTGTGGATGAAAATTAATCCCAGATTACAGTCAAGTAGAGCAAGGCTCCTGCAGCCCATAGCTTCACACCACATAGTAGCTTCTGCTCCTGGCGACACGGCTGTCTACACAGGTAAGGGAGACACTCACCTTTAGTGTTATTTTGAATTTGGGAAAAACTCCCCTTAACCCAGAAAGATCGCCCCAGCATGTCTGTTGTCTGAAGCCTTAAACTTCTTCGTGCTAGACAAAATCTGTTCCCCACATCTTCTTTCAAAATGAACGATACTTGGGGTGGAAATGGGGCTGGGTATGTTCTGCAATTTCCTAGATGAGAATCTAGTTACACAGGTAGCAACTAGCTCCTGTGGGTGATTAGTTTACAGGCTGGATTTCCTCCAAGACTTGAAGGGGGAGGGCTGCCACTTGGCAGGGAAGCAATGGGTGTTGGGTGGAAACGGAGATGCTAACAAGGGGGAGGGTTTGCTGACGACAAGCTTAACCTGCTATACACACACACAAACACACTTTACCATACAAATTCTGTAGCTACTCAATCAGACTATATAGCTTCAGCTCTGGGAATCCTCCCTAGGATGGATCTGACAGCCTTCCGCCAACAAGGACCTCTCTTCCCAGCCCTCCCACCTCCCTTCCAAGTCCTGACACCTGGCAGAAACTAATAGAAAATTTAAAGCAAAACTATATGATATCTAATATTTCCACAGTACCCAACCAGGCTTGATTATAGCTTAAACTGCTGATGTTTACAATACCTGGCAGCCGTTGAGTCTGTAGGTCATGAATACTCAAGGTTTTCAGGTTTGTCACAGATGTGATGTGCTGCTCGTCTTCTTTGGTGAGGGGATTGGCTTCCAACATGAGGGATTGAATGTTCTTACAGGTGCTGAGGATCGAACTGAGACTTCCAGCCACGCCAGCACATCTCTTAATGTACAATCTGAGGCTTGTAGCAGAGCTGAATATCTTTCCCAGATATTTGATATCTTGCTTATTCAACTTGCTGAAATCCCGGAGTGTGACCTCTAGAGTCTTGAATTCCTGTTTCCAGTTGAACAACAAAGACACAGCCCTGCTGGGAATGTAGGTGCCTGAGGACTCTTCCACGTGGGTCCTGCTTGCGTCTTCTGTGGTCTTGCCCCGTGAAGCTGTAGCTCCCCCATAGAAGTCCAGTTTAATGAAGTCCAGAGCACTTGCACAATTAGGCAAGAGTTCAAAGAAGTCAAATAAGTAATCAGGAATGTTCTCTGAGTTGATATATAAGCTTTTACCACGAAAGAAGTCTTCAAATTCTTCGCTCAGGGCTGATTCGAATCTACTCTCATGGAATAAATTAATGCCACACTCTGTAAAGGAATTGATGTTTATGGCTTTCAGAGTTTCTTGCACAGTGGAGTTTTTCACATTTTGCATAGATTCCTGCCTCCAGAGAGGCCTCTTGGTGATGGAAAGCCCATGGAGGCTGCCGTGTTGATGCACTGCTGCAAGGTGCTTCAGAACAGTCCTGGTGGCTTTGGCAGATGATCCACAAGTGTACAGGAGCAGGTTGCTATACTTGGATGTAATGTCTGAAATGAAAGCCATTTTTTGCAAATGACCATTCCCCTTGGTCACCTCCTCTGGCTCTTGAGAAGTCAATAAACTGCTGAGTCTGCGTCCTGCTACATACTCCTGGAATGATTTATGAAAAAATTTATACTGTGGCTTGAACCGTTGAGCTGTGTATTTGCAGAGGAGTCCAGCTGTCAGTAGGACATCCTCGTTCATGCTGGACATGTCCTCCGGTTTGAAATCAAACCTATGGGAGAACACACCCTCCAGAGCTAGGTCTCCACAGTGGTCCAGGCTGCGAGTGAAGTCACTTGCAGTCACCCCTTTACATTTGTGCTTATTTTTCTGTATCAGCAGTTTGTAGAAGGTCTTGAACAGCTTTGTTTGTGTATGAGAGTGGAATTCACTTTCCCCCATTTGGATTGCACAAGTTATGACCACAAAGAGAGGGGTCTTCATCAGATTCCTCAAGGACCTGGATTTCTGAATTTGGAGCGACAAGCCTTCAGCGAGCTCCTTTATCAGCACTTCCTGGATGAGAGTTTGGGCACTGTCCTCCGTCATATCCCCCACCTCGGCAATCAGGGCACCAAACTGCCTGATGTGCCTCAGACACTCTGTGGTGGTCGTGACGATGACCATATTCTTGAAGTGGTGGTTTTCCTTTATCAGGGCTTCAATTTCTGGGCATTCCTGGGCCTTGAATTCATTGTAGCCATCAAGGAGAAAAAGAACCCTCTGCCGTAGCTTCAGCAGCATGGCCATGAAAGTCCGCTTCTTGATTGTGTCAGGTATATCCAGGAGCTGATCACACAGGGTTTCAAAGAGTCCACCTTGGGCCCTGCTCAGACGGAGAAAGAAGACTAATTTGAACTTGGTCAGAGCCCTGCACTTTCCAGAGGCCCAGAGCATGGCGATTCGCTGTAGCAGAGTGGACTTCCCTTTGCCTGATTCCCCTTCGATGATGCAGGGGTTCTGAAGAGTGTCCAGCAGACCACTCAGGGTCAACTGCTCGACACGGTGATGATGTTGGTCCTTCCTCCATAGAACAGGTTCTGTGAAGGTGCTTTTCAAATTAAAAATAATGTCTATATCTTCACCCAAGGGATAGAAGTTCAGAAAAGATGGGGTATGGTAGAAATCTTTCAAATCCTGAGCCAAATCATCTAAGTCATCTTCTGATATCTGATGAAAAAGACCTGTTAGAGAAGAGGTGAGGTTAAAGAGGACCCAATTCTGTGTCTCCCCAGAACCTAGAGTTCAGCGGGTTGAAGGGTGAGTAATGCTGAGAATCTTCCTTTGGTGACTTGACCTTCCCCAGTTCTGAGCTGGCACAAAGGGTTCCAAATATTTACTCCTGCCTTTCCCTGTCACCTTTTACCCCTTCTTCCTCTTTTGCCTTGTGTTTCCTCCTTTCCACCACCAAATCTATAGCAGCTGATTGGAAATGGGAAGAGCCTGTGTTTGGGTTAAGGAAAGTACATGAGAATGGTGGGGATATGGCTGAGAATGATGGTTAGGGGTAACTTTCACCAGATCAAGCCTTAACCTTGATTAAAATCTGTCATGAAATAATTTACTAATTTAAAGGAATAAAAACTAAATTAATATTTCATGAAATGCAGAATCATGCTCCTTTAGACAGTCAGGCTCTCTTTACCACAGTGCTTGGATCGTAGAGCAGGTAGTCAACTGGGCCATGCACTCGCAGATAGTCCTCATCAGAGGAAGGGATGTTGAGAACCACTACTGCCTTGACTTCCTAAGTGCCTTCATTGTCCAATTTGATTTTGAAAAGAGACTATACTAAATCATTTATTCCCGGACCCTGGAGTTACTTATTTGGCTTCACCATCAAATGATCTAATGGGAGCTTTTTTCTGACAGTGTCTGAGCTTTTCCTTAGCATGACCAAAGCTCACTACCAGTGATATGAAGAGAGAGGAGAGCAGAGGCTCTATCATGGGGATTATGGATCTTCATGGTTTATTCTGTTTGTAGAACAGATACAAGGAAATTGATACTTACTTTGTCCATTCAAGTCTTGAAACAGAGGATAGTTCCACTTTTCAAGAGCTTTAAGAAAGAGGTTACAGGCTTCTGAACCCTTCTTCAAAATCATGTGAATGATCCGTCTTGCAGCATCCTGCTCAACCTTCTCGCAGCAAATGATGTTTATTTCTTCGTAATTCACAACATTCCATACATATAGCTCATCCACAACTTGCTTTATAACCGTCATTCCCATCCTTTGAATGAGGGCTTGACTATTCTCCTTTATGAAATTCACTGAGGAGATGGAGAAAAATATACATATTTATTTATTTATAAATAAAAATAAATTGTGCATATCAGCATCATGTTGCCAGAGCATTAGGAGCACGCATTTTTTTCCTTTGGATCCATCTTGAGTTATGGAGATACCAAATGATTAAATTCCAGGCCCTCAAGAAAAGCTCTGCAAAGCCCCTCATCCCTAATCCCAGAGTCCTTGGTAAGCAAGATGGTTTTTCTTTGGTAATGAAGTAAGAGAGCCATCTCGTCCCCTAGTATAAAAGGGTCCCCATTGAGGTCGTGGTGTCAAGACTGCGGGCTTTAGAGTAATGAGACTGGCTTAGGATGTCTCCGTTGCTTCTATCTGTGTAACCTTGGCAAATTGCCAAACCTCTTTGAGCCTATTTCAGTGCTGTGCTGCAAAATGTTGAACACACTGGCTCTCTGTGGGTAAAGGCCCTAATTCGTAGCATTTACCAATCTCCATGTTATAAGTATTGCCACCATGGCCAATTTCAAGCTAACAACATATGACTACTGGTTAGCAAAAATCATGAAAAATCAACAATCAGGTCTCACAAAACAGTAAGAGGCAGCTCCAGTATGCCACTGGTTGCTTATCTGTACAATGGGATTGAGAACAGTATTTAACTTATGAAGTTGTTATGAGAATTCATGTATAGTATCTCATACGAAGTAATAGTTCAATACATGTTAGCTACTATTTTTAACCATTACTCTGCTGTCACCACTAAAAGGAGTAGCCCCTTTTATTGCCCATAGAATTTGGTCTTTTCTGAAGAGTATGACTGCAAAACAGTTATTTGTATCCTGTGTAAGCTCTCACCTCTCATCGTCCCTGGGGAGGCTGTGTCATTTCTGTGTCTGGCTCTCCAAGATCTAACTCTCAAATAGAGACCACACTGTACTCAGGCAGTCTGTGACAGCTCCGGGAAATGTCTCCCTGGTTTTTCACTCTCAGATGCTGTCTGTACTAGTTTTCTTGCTGGGCTAGGCTGCTGCTGGTTTTCAAATCTTTCTTGACTCATCTAAGTAGATGTGCTCCTCCCAAAGGCCCCAAGGCCTCTCTGGTCTGAAAGGCACCATCAGGCACTCCGACCCCCAGGATCCCACCCCAGCTTCCCTTTCTCTCTGTCACAGATCTCTACTACTAACCTCAGCTGGAATGTTACCACATCCTCGTCTACATGCCTTATCAACGAGTCTCATCTCTCTCCCTCTGGGATCTCATCTGTTCTCTTGGCTTCTACATCCTCCCTGTGGACATGACCTCTAAGTCCGGGTCTAGTCACAGTCTTCATTTTACAGTTGAAGAAATGTTGCCTCAGAAAGTCCTAGAGACCTCCACAAGGTCATAAAACTAGCCTTTTTGAGGCTACATTTCTTCAGCTGTAAAATTAAGACACTGATACTTTAACTATTTAAAAGACTCACTGTCTAGACCAGCGCTGTACAGTAGAATTTTCTGAGATGATGAACATGTTCTGTATTTGCACTGTCTGATAGAGTAGCTATTAGCCACATGTGGCTATTGAGCACTTGAAATGTGGCTAGTGTGACTGTGCAACTGAATTTTAAATTTTATTTAATTTTTATTTATTTAAATCCACATTTAAATAGACACATGTGGCTAGTGGCTATTACGTTGGATGATACAGATCTACACCCAGTCATCAAAGTGTTACATTTTGGTTGCCACTTAGATCTACATACACCATGTTTCTTCACAATGATCTTGACAGGTATAGCTTTCTGCTGTGATGGCAGGGGACCAATATTTTTAAATATACACCTAGTCACTTTTTGTGTAATCCTATCCTATTTTTGGTTATGCCTTTTATCATGGGCTGCTGTGTTAGTAACTGAATTCTCAAAACCACAGAAGAATATTATTGGGAATTCCACATATAACTGGTGAGGGTAAGGCATGAATTGATTTTCTATTCAATATCATCAGTATTTGGTAGCACACTATATAATCAGGCAGATTTTATTTCTAGTACACTTACTTGTTCTGAATAAAAGCTTTCCACTTTTCTATACCTCAGTAGATGATATTATTTCCAAGTGGACAGGTCAAAGATGATCCCAATATTGTCCTCTTCTTTCTATAAAACTGCTCCTCATTCTGTAAAACTACCACAAGAGAACCAGAAACTGTCAGGTAGCAACCATTGTCACTTTTGTACTTATTCTTTTTTTTTCCCACACCAAATAAGGAGACAATATACTTAATGTTTGACATCCGTTTTTTTTTTTCATTTAGTATATTTTTTGAGACCTTTCTATAACAGTTAAGTATTAAACTGCCTCATTTCTAAAATCAACCTCATTGAGGTGTAATCTACATGCAATAAAATGCAAAGAGTCTTTCACAAACATATACACCTAAGTCAGTAATACCCCAGTCAAGATTTAGAATATTTCCATCACTGCAGAAAGTTCCCTTGTGCCCCTTTACAATCCATCCCTCCTATTCCCCACCAAAGCAACCACTGATCTGATTCCTTTAACTATAAATTAGTTTTGCCTGTTCTAGAAATTCATATAAATGAAAAAACATAGTATGTATGCTTGTGTCTGGCTCCTTTTACTTACCATCACGTTTTTGAGATTCACCTTATTGTTTGCATGTATTGGTAGTTCAGTCCTTTTTTTTGGCTGAGCAGTATTCCATTGTATGAACAGATTAGTTTACTTATCAATTCTCCTATGGATGGACATTTGGTTTATTTCTAGTTTTTGACTTTTATGAATCAAGCTACTATGAACATTCATGTACAAGTAGCTTTTTGGACATACGTTTTCATTTCTCTTGGGTAAATACCTAGAAGTGGAATTTCTAGGTCATGTGGTAAGTGTATGTTAATTTTGTAGGAGGTGCCAAACTGTTTTTCAAACCATTTTCAAAGTGGTTGTATCATTTTACATGCCCACCAGCATGTAACACCAATGGTTCCAGCTGTTCCAAATCCTTACCAGCACTTGCCATTATCCATCTTTTTAATTTTAGCCATTCTAATGAGTAGGTAGTGGTGTCTCATTATGTAGTTTTAATTTTCTTTTCTTTTCTTTTTTGCTGAGGAAGATTGGCCCTGAGCTAACATCCATGTCCATCCTCCTCTATTTTATATGTGGGACACCGCCACAGCATGGCTTGATGAGCAGTGCGTAGGTCTGTGCCCAGTATCCGAACTTGAGAACCCCGGCCACCAAAGCGGAGTGCACGAACTTAACCACTACGCCACTGGGCCAGCCCCAGTTTTAATTTTCTCGATGACTAATGATGTTGAGCATCTTTACATGTACTTTGTTGTTCATTCATACATCTTTTGTGAAGTATCTGTACAAATCTTTTGCCCATTTTACAAAGTGGTTTGTCTTTTTATCATTGACTTTTAAGAGTTCTTCACAGATTCCGGATACAAGGTTTTGTCAAATATATGTATTGTGAATATTGTCTTCCAATCTGTCATTGTTTTGATTGTACCCATGATTTAATTTACAGAGGTAACTGAGTGACAGAATGGAAAAGTCAATGCCAATGGGAGAAGTTTTATTACTTACAATTCCCAAGAGAAGGAGGACGTGCCATGCCACACAGGGCCACACATGGACGTATCAGAGTTGATCAGGAGGCAGAAGGAGCAAAGGAAAAAGCTTATCCCGGAGCCTCTCACAGTTTTCACAGGAAAGAATGGGTGAGGCAGGGTAGGCAAGTTTGAGCAAGTTTAGGATTGGATAGTTTGAATAATTTCAGCAGACTCTGGGCTCTAAGGGTAGCCCTGGAGTAATTTAGGGCAGGGGACATATTGGCTTGGGTGCGAGAGTTAGTTAAGTTGATGGTTGGGGATATGGTTTTTGGATTGTTTGGTTTGCATTTGAAAGGCACAGTCACAGGCAAGTTTTTTTGCTGTCCCTAGGAAATTGCTAGCCCTGGTCCGGGCAGTCTCTCCCAGCCAGCAAAGCTCCCAGGATAGCAAAGCATCATAAAATATAGAAAATAAAAAACATGATTAATACAATGGTTTGCCTTTCATTCTCTTACATCTTTTGAAGAGCAAAACATTTTCATTTTTATGAAGTCCAACTACTAATTTTTTCTTCTTTGACTTATGCTATTTGTGTTCTAGCTACAAAATCATTGTTATCCTGAGCCACAAAGATTTTTTTTTTTTATTGATGTTTTAATGGTTTCTAGCATTGTGAAATTTTGGGTTGTACATTTTTGTTTGTCCGTCACCACATATATGACTCCCTTCACCCCTTGTGCCCACTCCCCACCCCCACTGCCCTGGTAACCACAGTCCAGTTTTCTCTGTCCATGTGTTGGTTTATATTCCACATATGAGTGAGATCATACAGTGTTTGTCTTTCTCTTTCTGGCTTATTTCACTTAACATAATACGCTCCAGGCCCATCCATGTTGTTGCAAATGGGACGATTTTGTCTTTTTTTATGGCTGAGTAGTATTCCATTGTATATATATACCACATTTTCTTAATCCAATCGTCAATCGAGGGACACTTAGGTTGCTTCCACTTCTTGGCTATGGTGAATAATGCTGCAATGAACATAGGGGTGCATAAGCCTCTTTGTTTTTTTTTTTTTTTTTTTTTTTTTTTTTTAAAGATTTTATTTATTCAGTTTTTTCCCCCCAAAGCCCCAGTAGAGAGTTGTATGTCATAGGTTCACATCCTTCTAGTTGCTGTACGTGGGACTCGGCCTCGCGTTGGACGGAGAAGTGGTGCCTCGGGGCGCCCCCGGGATCCGAACCCGGGCCGCCAGCATCAGAGCGCGCGCACTTAACCGCTAAGCCACGGAGCCGGCCCTAGCCTCTTTGGATTGTTGATTTCAGGTGCGTTGGATAGATTCCCAGTAGTGGGATGGCTGGATCATAGGCCATCTCTATTTTTAATTCTTTGAGGAATCTCCATACCGTTTTCCATAGAGGCTGCACCAATTTGCATTCCCACCAGCTGTGTATGAGGGTTCCTGTTTCTCCACATCCTCTCCAACATTTGTTGTTTTTTGTCTTGGTGATTATAGCCATTCTAACAGGCGTGAGGTGGTATCTTAGTGCTGTTTTAATTTGCATTTCCCTGATGATTAGCTGAGCCACAAAGATTTTCACGTAAGTTTTCTTCTAGAGGTTTTATAATTTTAGCTTTTACATTTAGGTCATTGATCCATTTTGAGATAATTTTGGTTTATGAGGTGAGATAAAGAGTTGGGGTTCATTTTTTTTCCCATAGGGATATCCAGTTTTTCCAGCATTATTGGTTGAAAAGAATATCCTTTACCCGTTGAATTTGTGAAGCTATTTCTTGACTCTATTCTGTTCTGTTGATTTATATGTCTGTCCTTATGCCAATATCACGCAGTCTTGATTATTATATCCTTAAAATAAGTCTTGAAATCAGGTAGTGTAAATCTTTCAATTTTGTTCTTTTTTATTTTATTTTATTTTATTTTATTTTATTTTATTTTATTTATTTTTTTTTTTGTGAGGAGATCAGCCCTGTGCTAACATCCGACAATCCTCCTCTTTTTTTGCTGAGGAAGACGGCCCTGGGCTAACATCTGTGCCCATCTTCCTCCACTTTATATGGGACGCCGCCACAGCACGGCTTGCCAAGCAGTGCGTCGGTGCGTGCCCGGGATCCGAACCAGCGAACCCCGGGCCACCGCAGCGGAGTGCGCGCACCTAACCGCTTGCGCCACCGGGCCAGCCCCTTTGTTCTTTTTTAGAATCATTTGAATTTCTATATGAATTTTATTTTATTTTATTTTTTTTTATTTTTTTTTGTGAGGAGATCAGCCCTGTGCTAACATCCGCCAATCCTCCTCTTTTTTTGCTGAGGAAGACGGCCCTGGGCTAACATCTGTGCCCATCTTCCTCCACTTTATATGGGACGCCGCCACAGCATGGCTTGCCAAGCAGTGCGTCAGTGCGCGCCCGGGATCTGAACCAGCGAACCCCGGGCCGCTGCAGCAGAGCGCGCACACCTAACCGCTTGCGCCACCGGGCCGGCCCCAATATATAAATTTTAAAATTAGTTTACTGATTTCTATTTTTCGTGTGTGTGTGAGGAAGATTAGCCCTGAGCTAACAAGCTTTGCTAATCCTCCTCTTTTTACTGAGGAAGACTGGCCCCAGGCTAACACCCGTGCCCATCTTCCTCTGCTTTATATGGGATGCCACCACAGCATGGCTCGACAAGCGGTGCGTCAGTCCATGCCCAGGATCCAAACCTGTGAAACCCAGGCTGCTGAAGAGGAGCGCGCGAACTTAACTGCTATGCCACCCAGCTGGCCCCTGATCTCTGTTTTTGAAAGAAGCCTTTTTGACTTCTGGTCTCTGGTCTGGCATTTAAGGAAGTTGTTACTCCAACCTAACATCAAGTAAAAAGCTGAATAAACTGAAAGATCAAGAATTCTTTTTAGATATATCAGAGAATTGAAGTCACAGGGAAAATTGCTGCCCTAAAATTGGAGAGACAGTCAGGTGGATACAGAGAATCACAACTTACTGGAGCAGAAACCCACTAGGAGCAGAAACTCAGGAGCAGAAACCTCTGAGGAACCAGTATCCTGGTAGAAAACCCTAAACTGTGATTGACAAATTGCTAGAGGCTCAGTGTGGATAAGTCTGAGAGTTAAAAACTGCAGAAGGGGCCAATCTTAGGAAGAACCCCAGGCTTCTATGAGTTTTACCTCCAGGAGCCCTGCCAGGTCCTCACAGTGAAGATCAGAGTGGTAAGGAATTTTCAAACATTGAGGTGTGTGGGGTAGCTATTCTGGTTTAAACTTGATTTGGCCTGAACTAAAAGAGTCTGACTTATGACCTACATTGTACATCTGCTTTAACCACTAAAGTACATCAAACACACATTGTACATCTGCTTTAAACATTAAAGTAAAGAATTCATTAGACATTATCTCCAAGTAAAAGAATGCACTCTTTGAAGATAAGGATGCATACTTCCTTTCCTACGGTGCCAGTATCAGTAATGCCAGTATCAGTACTCCTCAAGATAAGTGTCCTTTCCCGGACATCAGGGTGATGTTGACCTGCTAATCTGCAACTAAATATCTCTTTGAAACTTTGATGAATATGTATCCTCTAAAAAAGGTTTAAAAAAAAATCTTTATCTTTGTTCTAAAAAGATATAAAACTGTACTGAAAACCATGCTTCTCTGGAACACGTTCTTCCTTTGTGGAGACTGCCTTCCCAGATTATAGTCCTCAGCCTGGCTCAAGTAAAATTCACCTTATCTCTCTTATCTGTAGAATGGTTATTGGTTATTGGTTATTTTCATAACAGAGAACAATCCTCTCGTGCTTCCAGCAAGGGGAGTGGAAAAGTAGCCGTTTTGAAATATACTCAGAGCATTCTATTCTTAACAAGGACTGCTTTCAAGAGAAATTTTACCAGAGCCTCACCTACTCGGATTTTATGAGAGCCCAACCTGGGGACAAGGAAATACCCAGCTTCAGCCTCCTCCTTCAGCTTTACATACAGGGGATTTTTAATTAATTTTACTATAGCGACATTTAAAAGTCACTACAATCAATTCCAAAGAAACAAAGGCATGGACAATATTTCAAGTTCTGGAATATAATGTGAAATAGAATATGGATTTCTGCTAAACTTATCCTTATAACTATTTTTTTATCTGTTGCCTCATTTGAAAGAAATATTTTGAAATTAAAATTTTTAAAAAGTGTTCTTCATCCAACTATGAACAAAGATATATTGACAATTCTGGTAATACTTTATATTGAACACAAATATGCAAGATGATCAGTTTTCTAAATTCATTGACAAAGTTGCAGAAGGTAAGGCGTGAAAAGGGATTTTATTATTTATCACTATGCTGGACCAATATGTAGCTATAAATTTTTCCTTTTTTTGTACTGCATTATAAACTCTACTTTGTTTATTTATTTATTTTTACTGCTATGATTGTATACATGTAGTTCAATAAGAGAAAATTGTCACTACAAAACAACAACAACAAATGAAAAACCAGACTGAGAAATGGCCAAAGAACTTAGGCATTTCTCCAAAGAAGATAAACAAATGGCAAATAAGCATATGAAAAGATGTTCAACATCACTGAATCACAAGGGAAATGCAAACCAAAACCACAATGAGATATCACCTCAGACCCATTAGAATGACTACTATTAAAAACAAAACAAAGACAGAAAATAACAAGTATTGGCGAGGATGTGGAGAAATTGGAACCCTGTACACTCTTGGTAGGAACGTAAAACGGTGCCGCTATTATGGAAAACAGTATGGCAGTTCTTCAAAAAATTAAAAATAGAATTTCCATAAGATCCAACTATTCCACTTCTGAGTATATATCCAAAAAATTGAAAGTAAAGTCTCAAAGAGATATTTGTACAACCATATTTGTAGCAGCATTATTCATGAGAGCCACCTGGGTAGAAGCAACCCAAGTGTTAATTGACAGATGAATGAATAAACAGAATGTGGTATATACATAAAATGGGATATTATTCAGCCTTAAAAAGGAAGTAAATCCTGTCACAAGCTACAAATATGGATGAAACTTGGGGACATTATGCTAAATGAAATAAGCTAGTCACAAAAAGATGAATACTGTATGCTTCCACTTATAAGAAATATCTTGAGTAGTCAAATTCATAGAAACAAAAAGTAGAATGGTGGTTGTCAAGGGCTGTGGGGAGGGAAAAATGGGGAGTTGTTGCTTAATGGATACAGAGTGTCAACTTTGTAAGATGCAAAAGTTCTGGAGATTGATTGTACAACAATGTGAATATGCGTAACACTACTGAACTGTCCTCTTAAAAATGGTTAAGATGGTAAGTTTTATGTTACATATATTTTACCACAATTAAATATTAAAAAGGGGGGGGGGGCGCCGGCCTGGTGGCGCAGCGGTTAAGTGCGCGCGCTCTGCTTCGGCGGCCCGGGGTTCGCAGGTTCGGATCCCAGGCGCGCACCTGATGCACCGCTTGTCAAGCCATGCTGTGGCGGCGTCCCATATAAAGTAGAGGGAGATGGGCACGGATGTTAGCCCAGGGCCAATCTTCCTCAGCAAAAAGAGGAGGATTGGCATGGATGTTAGCTCAGGGCTAGTCTTCCTCACAAAAAAAAAGAGAAGGGGCTGGCCAGTCGCGCCGTGGTTAAGTGCACGTGCTCTGCTTCAGCGGCCTGAGGTTCGCAGGTTTGCATCCGGGTGCTCACTGATTCACCGCTTGTCAGGCCATGCTGTGGCGGTGTCCCATATATAGTGGAGGAAGATGGGCATGGATGTTAGCCCAGGGCCAGTCTTCCTCAGCAAAAAAGAGGAGGATTGGAATCAGATGTTAGCTCAGGGCTGACCTTCCTCACCAAAGGGAAAAAAAAAAAAAGAAAATTGTCACTGTCTGGGTTTCTTTCCTGGCCATTACTATCATTAATTTTTTATATGATTATTATTGAATATAATGTTGCATGAAGGAGGAGGATGTTCGAAATGATTTCCTTAACTGTCAAATATGCTAGGTACACCCAGCCAAGATACAAATAGTCATACTCTTAGGGTCAAACTTTCCATCACTGAACAAATAAGATCAAAAGGGAACTTCATATTAGACGGCTAATGGATAGGGCACCAAAGAACTGGGCCCCAGCGCATCTGTGTGAGGAGGCAGAGGATCTGAGGCTTTCAGAGATGACAGAAGCAAGAAAAGCCCTCAAAGGAAGAAAGAGTGTCTTCTAGGGCAGTTTTTCAAACTGGCAACTCATTAGCAGGCCATGATATCAGTTCAAGTGGGTTACAATTAGTGTATTTTTAAAAATGAAATAGAATTAAAAATGAAATCAGAATGTATTGTATTTTTTCATGAAAGTTTTGTTCCAATTATTTATGTATCCTGGCACTGGGTAGTGATGTTAAGATGTATTTCTCATTGTGAGTTGAGGTCAATAAAAGTTTGAAGGTCAGTGTTCTAGGAGAACTCCTGCAGAGGGATATTTAATTCTGCCTGGAAGAGGTGACTTTTGAGTAGTTCTTGAAGGAAACCAAAGTTCACCAGGCAGTAAAGGGGAAAGGCTATTTCTAGGCAGAGGAAGTGGTATAGGGAAAGAGCCATGGGGGAAACAGCCTGAAAACAAAGATTGGGCAGCACATGTGTGTGAGCAAGGGCCTATTTTGACGTCAGGATTGAGTTCAAATTCCTGCTCTACGACTGACAGGGTGGGAGTCCTTGATCAAGGAATAGTGACTGGCACACAGAAAGGACTCAGTAAGTAGCAGCAACTGTAGTTTCTTTCCTCCCTTTCTACCCCGTCAACAAGGGGTGGGTTTGAAAGGAATCAGACCTCCACTGACTTGGTCAGAGTTGAAGTGAGAGCAGAGAAAAGAGGAAGAAGATAGAGGAAGGAGCCAAGAAGTTCCTTATAGTCACACGTAAACAGATTAAATTAGTCCCAGAGTTGACCATCCAGTCACTTTGTCTGCTAAAATAGTTAATTAAAATTGCTGTCTGGATCATCAGGCAGGAATCTCAGCTGATGTTGAAGATGTTAAAAATTCACATTCAGTCTGGATACTGAAAGTATTCTTCCTTCCCACAGAGAGAAAGTCTGTGACCAGATCAGGTAACCAAGTCAGTGACAATTGACTAGTTATTAATTGCTCTCGAGAATAAAATCAACCCATACTCTGAAGGTCAGATAGGCCACTGTCAGTTACCCACTGGCATAAAAAACAGGGCTATGACCAGTTTGCTCCCCTGGGTGGTGGCTATGGCTCCCAACACTTCCCACCCCAAGCAAGCTGTCCAGTAAATAATTGAATTGCGTGGAAGAAGTCCTTTTCCTATATTTGTGCTTTGGAAAATAATATTCAGAACTAATTCTAAAAATGGACATTTTCTTCCAAATGGTTACATGAGCTCCTTTGAGAACTGAAGTTCCTCAGGACCCATATAACCCACATCTACGGAGTCATTCCCACAACATATGGATGAAATGAGAGAAAAGTTATTTATAATAGTAGCAGAGAGGCAGCACACAGAAGGGGAAAATGTGTGTGAGCTTTGGCATTGCAGTCCTGAATTCAAATCCTCACTCTGCAGTTTATTAGATGGGTACCCCTACCTTACTGAGTCTTGCTTTCTTTATCTGAAACACTGACATGAATAAAACTCATTGCTTAGGACCGTTGTGAAGATTAAATGGGAAAGCAGTTGGAACAGAGATAGTCAGTGGGTATTATCTGTCTTCCTTTCTAGTAAAAAGGCTCTAGAATAGAACGTTCTTAGTTCTCCAATAGACTCCAGCAATCTCATACATGATTATTAACATTAGTGTTATGGGCTGAATTGCATTCCTTCAAAATCCATATGTTGATGTCCTAACCCCCAGTACCTCAGAATGTGACTGTATTTGAAGGTAGGCCTTTAAAGATGTACAGATGGTACCTGTCTCACAATGTTTGACTTAGAATTTTTTGACTTTACGATGGTGTGAAAGCGATATGCCTTCAGTAGAAAACATACTTTGAATTTTGATCTTTTCCCTGGCTAGTGATATGCTGTATGGACTCTCTCAGGATGCTGGGCAGTGGCAGGGAGCCACAGCTCCCCGTCAGCCATGCGATCACGAGGGTAAACTGATACACTTACAACCATCCTATACCCACACAACCGTTCTATTGTCCACTTTCAGTACAGTATTCAATAAATTACATGAGATAGTCAACACTTTACTGTAAAATAGGCTTTGTGTTAGATGATTTTGTCCAACTGCAGACTAATGGAAGTGTTCTGAGCACGTTTAAGGTAGGCTAGGCTAAGCTATGGTGTTTGGTAGATTAGGTGTACTAAATGAATTTTTGACTTAGGATATTTTCAACTTACAGTGGGTTTATCAGGATGTAACCCCCATCGTAAGTCAAGGAAGATCTGTAATTAAGTTAAACTGAGGCCATTAGGGTGGGCCTTAATCCAACCAGACTGGTGTCCTTATAAGAAGAGGAGATTTTGGCACACAAAGAGAGACCCCAGGGATGCATGCCCAGAGGAGAGACCACGTGATGACACAGGGAGAAAGAGACCATCTGCAAGCCAAGGAGTGCAGCCTCAGAAGAAATCAGACCTGTAGACACTTTGATCTTGGACTTCTAGTCTCTAGAACTGTGAGAAGATAACTTCCTGTTGTTTAAGCCACCCAGTCTGTGGTATTTTGTTATGGCAGCCCAGGCAGACTAATACAATTAGTATTACATAAGTGTCCTGAACTGTTAAGAGAACAGTAATAGGAGACTGGGTTCTATCCTAGTTCTGTAGACAAATTAGCTGCGTGACCTGAAGCAAGTCATTTAACTTCTCTCCACCACATTTCCCACCTCTCTAAACCAGGGTTGTAAGTATTCACTGCAATAAAGTATGTAAAGATCCTATCAATAGTAGGTGTCCTGTAAACAGTAGTTTCCTTTACTTCTCTGCCCAGATATCAGGTTTCTCATCAGTAATTCAGGGGAATGGATGGACTGAGTAGTCCGCCTGATACCGGCTCAACACAAGGTTGACATGAGGGAAGACATATTGTAGAAAAGAAACCATATTGTAACTTTGAATGATCTCTGACTAACTCTGTGGATTTTCTGGCCCCTCCCAGCTGCTATAAGTTCATAACTTTGTTCTTTTGAGTTCCTTAGAGATGTGATGACCCCCCTGGGGCAGAGAATCTATGCTGACAGCCATCATCAAAGACAACTGAAAGATCAGGTATAGGGCGTTGCTCCAATCTCTGATACATATCAAGTAAAACAAAAGACAGTCAAGAACTAAGACAAAATGGATGCCCCCACCCTGAGACCAGATGCCTTTTCCACCCAGAGACCAGCCCTCTATATAACTGGCCTGTAGTCTTTGTTCTGTGAGATGGTTCTTTGAGACATCAGTCAGCCATCTTCCCCCTTGCTATCAAGGTGTAATAAACTGCCCTTTCTCTGCCACCATCTTGCCTCTTGACAACTGGCTTTTGTCTTGCTGCTAGCTGATTGTGCCCTTTGTGCAGTAACACCCCCAGGTCTTTTCAGGTCTGATCTTCTTCAACTCTAACAATACTCTTAGGAACTAGAGTAGGTTTCATTTCTATAAGGCCAAAAAGTATTTTCAAAGTCCTTCCCCTTACTTTGTCTCATAGTAAACACAGATTCATCCCTCTGACTTAATGAGCATTTAAACATCAATTCCAAGGAACTGATAAAACCCCAGCAGATCAGACTAACCACCCCTAAAAGTTTCCCTGCAGACAAATCCAGCCAGCCATGTAAAACCACAATCTTCAGAGTTAAGGCTTTTATACCCACCTGACAAAACGTTTAAATGAATGTAAATCCAAATTTTAATATTTGGTTGCAAAACCCACTTAAAAATCCCATTCTCTTTCCCCGTGGTACCTGGTTGAACAATCCAGTTGCTCTCTTCTTGCTGGATCAAAAGACACTCTTGAAATAAAGTTTCTTTTTATTTGCTTTCCATTTCACAGTGAAGCCTAGCTGTTCCTGAAGATGTGGCAGGGGATTGTAAGAAAAGGTCTTTTTTTTTTTTAAAAGCATAATGAGAATTGTTTGGACACAAGTACTACCAGTTCAGAAAGAGAAGATTAGTGTAAGTAGAAGTAGCCAGGAAAAGAAGTGAAACTTCAGCTTAAAGATGCAAGAGCTGGAAATTCACATCAGGAAAGAAATTACTAATTTGTTTCCTGCTGACAAGAGATTTTCACATTTTGAAGTATACAGGGTAACTATTCGGGTTCAGAACTGATTTGGCTTGAACTAAAGAAGCCTGACTTATGGCCTATCCAACACACATTATAGGGGCTGGCCCGGTGGCGTAGTAGTGGTTAAGTTCACACACTCTGCTTTGGCAGCCTGGGTTCACAGGTTTGGATCCCAGGTGTGGACCTATGCACTGCTCATCAAGCCATGCTGCGGCAGGTGTCCCACATACAAAGTAAAGGAAGATGGGCACGGACGTTAGGCCAGGGCCAGTCTTCCTCAGCAAAAAGAGGAGGATTAGCAACAGATGTTAGCTCAGGACTAATCTTCCTCGCCAAAAAAAAAAGGCCAGAAAACATACATTGTACATCTGCTTTAACCATTAAAAGTAAAGAATGCACTCCTTTAAGATAAGAATACATATTCCCTCCCTACACCCTATTGGTAACATCCGTATTAGTCCTTTTCTCCAATATCAGAGTCATGTTGCTCTGCTAATTTGCAGCTACATACCTCTTTGAAACTTTGACAAAAACGAATCCTTGGTGTGTTTAATGTATGTTCTTTGCTCTAAAAAAAAAGATAAGACTGTACTGAAAACCATGCTTCTCTTGAACGCTTTCTTCCTTTCTGGAAAAGGCCTTCCCCAGTTATAATCCTCACTCTGGCTCAAGTAAAACTCACCTTATTTCTCTTATTTATAGAATGGTTATTGGTTATTTTGCATCGACACTGTTTATTCACAACATATGAATCCTATTGCTTTTGGTTTATTTATTCTGTAGCTTAAAATGAAACAAAGTATTTTGAACATTTAATACATATTAATTTTTATGATTAACAGAGAGAGAAAGAGAAATGAAATGAGCCAGCTTATATTGCTACTGCAGTCAAAGTCATGCTTACCATCTGTACCTTGGATCCCAGGAGACTTCTAGCAAATGCGTACACTCAGTCACCAGGGTCCTGGGCGAGGTTAACACAGAGCAAATGGATCATCACTATCAGTCCACTCCACTGACGAGGCACTGAAGACAAATAGCCACGGGCTCCCACTGACACACACACATTCAAACCTTGTGGTCACAACTCCAGGAAGTCAGTTTACTCTCAGCTCTGAGAATGGAGAAATCTTCTGACACTTCCCTTAAGAATGACATTCTTGCATACTGTTTCCCCTATCTTTGCACAAACTACCACAAACTTTTAATGTTACCTAACTTCCTTCAAAAAGAGCATTGTGACATTAACCTATTTTACATAGACGGATATCTAAGTTTTCCCCTAAATAAATTTCTACATTTTGGGTTTTCTATGGGAGTAACAACAATGTTTCCCAACTTGTAAGGCAGGCTTTTCTGAAGTGAGATCAAGGGCTGTGCTATCAGCTGGATTTTTAAAATTTTAATGAAACCTATGTGTAAATGTACATTCACAGGAAAAAAAACTGTAAAGATAGGAACCAAAATATTAACAGTGCTTGTATCTAGGGGGGTAAGATTATGGCTAATTTTAAGTTTTCTTCTTTTGCATATCTGTATATCCTGATTTTCTATAACAACACCCATTACTTTCGTAATTACAAAAGACGTAACACAGGATAGAAAGGGAAAATGTAGAAATGTGCTCATAGTGGGCCACCCAAATATATCAGCTGTTAATCCTTGGAAACTGTAAATATTATATCTTTGTAGATAGGATTAAATTAAGGATCTTGAGATGAGGCGATAATCCTGGATTATCTGGGTAAACCCTAAATGCAATCAAAAGTGTCCACAATAAAAGAGAGGCAGAAGGAGATTTGAAACAGATAGAAGACAATGTGACCATGGAGGCAGAGATTGGACTGATGTGACCATAAGTCAAGGTAGCCACCTGAAGCTAGAAGAGGCAAAAACTGGATTCTCTTCTAGAGCCTCCAGAGGGAGTGTAGTGCTGCCGACAACTGGGTATCAGCCCAGTGATACTGATTGTGGACTTTAGGTCTCCAGAATGTGAGGTAATAAATTTCTGTTGTTTTAAGCTGTCCAGTGTGTGATGTTTTGTTACAGCAGTCATAGGAGACTAATGCCATAGTTTATCATGGAAAAATAAATAAAATTATATCCACATTCATCCAAGCACATCCTCCATGTGACTGTGCCACTTCCTTTTGCAAATGGATTTGCAGTCAGCTGTTTTCAATGCATTTAGAATAGGTAATTTACTAGAAATTTCGGCATCCTGAGTAAGTTCCAAGAGCCATGTCCCTTGCCCTTTTCTCTTTCTCTCAGTCTCTCCTACCCCTTTTTATCCTGGGACTGTGGCATAGTGGAAATGCCAGGGCTCTGGAGCCAAAAGACCTGAGTTCAAGTGTGATTTCATCTTGCAATTAAAACAGGTCACTTAAGCTTCTGAGCAGTAAAATGGTGGCTACCTGGCTTGACTCAGGATTGTTATGAACATCAACTTAGATACTGTATCCAAAAACATCACATGAGTGCTATTCTGTGGCTTTAAGCATTTATAGATACTCATGCTTTTCACTCCCAGTTTAACGGAGGAGGAGGGAAAAAGTCATAATATTTTTCTCTCTGCAGGCCTGTAACTCATAACTCTCATAATTTTTCTAGAATTTTGCTAGTGTTCTGCCCTTAAGTCAGTGACAGGGAAGGTTGTTGGGCCAAGTCATGCTTGGCAACTTCCTAATATGCCTTCGTAAAGGAGGGTCAAACCATCTTGACTAATTCCTTTAGGAAGTAGGGGTACATTGTACGCCTTATCCTCAGCTTTACATATATATGATATTTATGTAAAATATATATAAATACATCTATAATTCCCCATGCTCACCCCTTACAAATGGACTGTCTAATAATTCAGATGCACTATCTAAGAGAGGCTTCAGTAGAAGAAACTAAAGGCTGGAGGACAGATTATTGATTTTCAAGGGGACTGAAATCCTGTCCTAAAATTAACATTTGAAAGAACTGGAGATATTTGACAAGAAGAAGAAAAAACTTTAAGAAAGTTTGATAGCTGTGTTCGGATATTTCCAGAGGTATGGCATAGGGAAGAGGAAGCATGTTTCAGATGTTTGTGACAAATAAATGTCATTTACAAGGAGCCAGTATTTCATTCAAAATGCTAAAGAAGCCCAATGATAACATGCGCTTCTTTAGGGTAGTCATGCTTTTTGCTTTGTTTGCCTTTTTGAACACCCTTCCAATGTCTGGGGAGTTTCCAAATTTGGAAACTCACAGCTCCAAAGTAGAAGCTAGAAACCTTTTTTCACAGCTTTCCTGGAAGTTAGTATGCACATCTCCGCAGGGTTCTGCTGACTGGAAGCCGACATGAGGCTGCAGTTTGGAGCCAAGGGAGTGCCAGTGTGAAAGCCATCCTGGGAAAACATCAGGGAGACATCCAACTTTTGGAAGCAGCAGCACAGCTGCTCTGGCCCTAGTGTCCTGCGGAGCCTGTAGCAACAGTAGGGTTTCCGAGTGAGGGATCCAGCCCTGAAATGACCTGTTCTTGCCTGCATAGTCCCCCAGTCTGGTTCTCTGGACCTCCCTGAAGATTCTGTGAGCTATCTGATATATCCTTGATAAATTTCTTTTCTGCTTACACTCGCTGGTATGGGTTTCGTTGTACCTTGTCACGTTAAGTATTGCCTTAGTAGCTAATTGGCATTCATTCTTTGGGAGGTTAGTGTTTGCTTTATATGGGAAGTGGAATTCGCTCTGAGGTCTCTCTTGAATTTATGATTCTATGAGTAAGAGTGATATGGGGATGGATGTAGGAAACTGGGTAAGTAAATTTGACTAGTGTCCTACAAACAATTTGCAATTACTTTTCCACTATGGGTGATTTAAAAGTTTAAGCAAGAGTATAGAGGAGATGGTTAGGCCAAGGCTTAACTAATATTCCACCATTAGTTACATAATAATTCCTTTAGCTAAAGCATAGCCCTATCCACTCAGTTCTTTCTTACAATGCAAATATTTTGGAAAGAGTAACTTATGACGGCTCTATTGCCTTTGTTTGGTTAAGTGTATGAATTTCAAGGTAACAAATTCAGGTGTGAAAAAATGCAAACTTTCTTTATTTCTCTATAAATCAAGTTGCTTTCTGAAACAATCTCCATTTCAGTTGATAGTAGAAAACTAACCTACTCATTTTGAGGTAAACTTCTCCAGTTCAGTGACCCCTTAGTCTATTCAGATCTCTAGTTTAGTCACATTCCAACTTAAAACGCCTGTCGATATTTTTTCTTTCGTCTTTCCTTCCTTGGATGTGTTGTAAGTTTCTGGGGGCTTATGCGAGATCTGCCCCTAACAGCAATGAGGAGGATCAGAACCCTGTTCTCAACCTAGTTCCTATGATGGAACTTGTCCCTGGTGTACCCAACCTGAGTGTTCCCCTGGGCTCAGGTTCCCTTTCCTGATGTGGATCCCATCTGGCTGCCTGATGTCACAGACTGCTAAGATATGGCTATTTTCTCCTCCTGTTCCAAGTCAGCAGTCTATGTCTCAGCCTTTGGGTATGTGTTTTCCACCCCTGCCTGACACACTGACTCTCTCTCTGCTTCTCCCATTTCCACATAAAGACCTGGGAATTTCAGACATCCTCAGTGCTACAAGGAAGCCTCTGGAAGCTAGGGAGGTGGGTCTTCCCCCTCCCAACCACTGATGTTGTAGGTTTCTGGATCGTTGGATGCAAGACCATTGAGAATGATCTTGAGGGGGAAAAAAATGAGCAGGGCTTGCTAGTTAATATCTAAAATAATTCATCAACCACATTTTATTGAGGATAGTCCTGGATTAGCCAATTTATGTTTGAAAAGTAAACATACTGTTTTCTAGTTTTTACAAAGTGGATTCTTTTGTTTTTGTGAGGAAGATCAGCCCTGAGCTAACATCCACGCCAATCCTCCTCTTTTTTTTTTGCTGAGGAAGACTGGCCCTGGGCTAACATCTGTGCCCATCTTCCTCCACTTTATATGGGACGCCTCCACAGCATGGCCTGACAAGCGGTGTGTTGGTGCGCGCCTGGTATCTGAACCTGGGCCGCCAGCAGTGGAGTGCGCACACTTAACCACTATGCCATGGGGCCGGCTCTACAAAGCTGATTCTGCAAAAGCATTTTTGTATGCAATTCATGAAATAATTACCTTCGCGCAATGAAGAAAATATAGCAAGCACTGGATGGGATGCACTTCTATGCCATTGGAAACAAATTAATCTGCATTTGTCTTTTAAAAATGTTTTTTTTTAATTTAAAAAAGTAATACATATTAATTTCAGAAAATTTGGAAAACACAGAAAAGCTTAATACAGAAAATAAAAGTCACCCACAATCCTACTGATACCGGCTCAACATAAGGTTGACATAAGGGAGGCCATGGTATAGAAAGGAAGCCATATTGTAAATTTGAATGACTCCTGACTAACCCAGCTGGATCTGCACCCTCCAGGAGATATACATGCTCTGTAGATTTTATGGCTTCTGCTTGCATATGTACCTCCCAGCTGTGATAAGATGATAATTTTTAAAGTCCCCTAGGAATATAATGACCCCCCGGATGGAGATTATCAATGACTGCTGAAAGGTCTGGTGTGGCAACTCCCAGTGTGCAATGCCAGGGGGTCAACATTCCTGATCCTCTCCTCTGTAGCCCACTAACCCTATATAACTGCTTCAAGATTCTGTACCCCTTTAAGACGGTTCCTTAGAATGCTAGCCCACCATCTTCCAATCAGCTAGCTCATCGCTTGATAAAATGCCCTTTCTCTGCCACCATCTTGACTCTTGACAGATTGGCTTTTGTCTTGTGGGGAACAGATTGCACCCTTTGTGCAGTAACACCACAACCCCCAAAAAAATCTCTGTTGACACTTTGAGATGTTATTCTTTCAGTTATATATGATATATATTGCATATTAGGATCATATGCAAATTGGGATCATAGTACAATCTGTTTTACAAACAGATTTTCTTTACTTCATAAAGAATTTTGATATTTTCTCCATATTATGAAATATTCTAGAATATGATTCTTAAAGATTTTTATTTATTTATTTATTTTTTTCCCCCAAAGCCCCAGTAGATAGTTGTATGTCATAGCTGCACATCCTTCTAGTTGCTGTATGTGGGACGCGGCCTCAGCATGGCCGGAGAAGCGGTGCGTCGGTGTGCGCCCGGGATCCGAACTTGGGCCGCCAGCAGCAGAGCGCACGCACTTAACTGCTAAGCCACGGGGCTGGCCCTAGAATATGATTCTTAATGAATAGTTGTGGTCATCATTTCATTAAATGGATGTACCACAATTTGTTTACCCATTCTCCTATTACTGAACATTTAAATTGTACCCAGTTTTTACTCTGTGGTATGCACATATGCATACATATGTGCACACTTGTCTGAATATTTCCTTAGAAGAAATTTTAAAAAAATGGAAATTTGGTGTCAAAGAAAATGTACTTTTTTGTGTGAGGACGATTAGCCCTGAGCTAACATCTGTCACCAACCCTCCTCTTTTTGCTGAGGAAAATTGGCCCTGAGCTTACATCTGTGCCCATCTTCGTCTATTTTATGTGGGACATCTGCCATAGCATGGCTTGATAAGCAGTGCGTAGGTCCACACCCAGGATCCGAACCTGCCAACCCCAGGCCGCAAAAGTGGAGCATGTGAACTTAACCACTACGCCACCAGGCAGACCCCAAAAATGTACTTTTAAAAAATTATTTATATAATTTGTCAAATTGTTTTTGAATAAGGGTATATCTATGTAAACTACTATTAACAGTGTCATAAGATAAAAACCCTTGCAACTTTGGGCACTGTGTTATCATTCTTTTAAAAGCCAAATGATTATTCCATCTGAAGAGAAACAAAACTTGTATTATTATTCTTTTAAATCTTTGCTAATCTAATAAAGATAAAATGATATCTCACTGTTACTTGAATATGCTTTTCTTTAGATTATTAGTCAAGTTAAGTTCTTTGCTGGCAATTCTGAGTTCTTATTCTATGAATTGCCTGATCAAGTCCTTTGCCTCTTCTTTTTTTATAAACCAACTTTATTGAATTATACATACATTATTGAAGTTTCCACACATGAGAATGCACCCATTTAATGTTGTACAATTGGATGAGTTTTGATAAAGACCACCATAAACATAATACAGAACATTTCCATGACCCTAAAAAGTTCCTTCAAGCCTCCTAGTAGGCAGTTACCCTGCCCACCAGCTCTGGTCCTAGACAACCACTAATCTGCTTTTTGTCACTATAAATTAGAATTTCTCTTCTTTAGAATTATACGTGAATGGAATCACAAAGTATATATATTTTTTGTGCTGTCTTCTATCACTCAGCACAAGGTTTTTGATATTCACCCATGTTCTTATACATATCAATAGTTCATTCCTTTTTATTGCTGAGTACTATTCCATTGTATGGATATATCATAATTTATTTATTCATTTGTCCATTATTCTGTTGATAAACATTTGGGTTGTTTCTAGTTTTTGGCTGTAATGAATAAACCTGCTATAAACATTTCTGTATAAGTCTTTGTGTAGATGTAGGTTTTCATTAGGTAAATACTTAGGATTGGCATTGATGGGTCACATGGTAAATATATGTTTAACTTTATAAGAAACTATCAAACAGTTGTCTTTGTGTAATAGAGTTCCAGTTGGTCCACATCCTCTCCAATGCTTGGTATTATCAGTCTTTTTAACTGTAGTTATTCTAATGAGTTTGCAGTAATATCTCATTGTGGTTATAATTTACATTTCCATTGTGACTAATGATGTTGGGCAACTTTAACGTGCTTATTGGCCAAATGAATATCTTCTTTTGTGAAATATCTTTTCAAATATTTTGTCCATGTTTTAATGATAATGAATGATAAGAATTCTCTAAGTGGGGCTGGCCCCATGGAGTAGTGGTTAAAGTTTGGTGCACTCTGGTTCAGCAGCCCAGGTTTGCAGGTTTGGATCCCAGACGCAGACCTACACCACTTGTCAGCCATGCTGTGGTGGTGACCCACATATAAAATAGAGGAAGATTGGCACAGATGTTAGTTCAGGGCTAATCTTCCTCAAGCAAAAAAAGAGGAAGATTGGCTAACGATGTTAGCTCAGGGCGAATCTTTCTCAAGCGAGAAAAGAGGAAGATTTGCAAAGGATGTTAGCTCAGGGCAAATCTTCCTCAGCAAAAAAAAAAAGAATTCTTTAAGTATTCTAGAGTCAAATCATTTGTCAGATATATGGATTGTGAATATTTTCTCCCAGTTTGTGGTTTGCCTTTTCAGTGACTTAATGTCTTCAACAGTTTTAATTTTTATGAAGTTCAATTCAGCATTCATATCTTTTATGATTTGTATTTTTTGTATCATATTTAAGACTTTTGTTAATCCAAGAAGCAAAGATTCCCTCTGCAATCTTAATTCTCCTTTGCCATGTAACATAGCATATTCACAGGTTCTGGGTGTTAGGATGTGGACATCTTTGGGGGACCGTTATTCTGTCTACCACATATGTCCATTATCAGAATGAAGAACGCTCTCCTGTTCCTAGTTTGCTGAGTGTTTTTTATCATGACACATACTGAGTGTCTACTATGTGCCCACTCCTCTGCTAAGTGTTTTACACATATTATTAGTATAATCACTTAGCATGCTATTTTCAAGGTTCATTCATGTTGTAGTACGTATCAGTACTTCATTATGTGTTATTGCCAAATAATAATCTATTGTATGGATATACTAAATTTTATTTATCCATTCATCAGTTGATAAACATTTAGATTGTTTCCACTTTTTGGCTATTATGAATAATGCTGCTATGAACATTAGTGTACAAGTTTTTGTGTGGACATATGCTTTCATTTCTCTTGGGTATACATCTAGAAGTAAAACCATTTGAGGAACTGAAAGACTGTTTTCCAAAGTGTTAGCACCATTTTACATTAATGAGAGTAGTGTACGATGGTCCCAATTTCTCCACATCCTTGCCAACACTTGTTATTATCTTTTTTGGTGAGGAAGCTCAGCCCTGAGCTAAAATCTGTTGCCACTCGTACTCTTTTTGCTGAGGAAGATTAGCCCTGAGCTAACATCTGTGCCCATCTTCCTCTGCTTTGTGTATGTGATGTCGTGACAGCATGGCTTGATGAGTGGTGTGTAGGTCCGTGCCTGGGATCTGAACCTGCGAACCCTGGGCTGCTGAAGTGAAGCACATGAACTTAACCACTACACCACCAGACTGGCCCATCTTTTTTATTATAGTCATCCTAGTAGGTGTGAAGTGGTATCGCGTTTGGTTTCTGCATTGATTTATTCTTTCATTTATTCACTCCTTCAAAAAATAAATAAGTGAGCAGATAAATGGCATAATGACATATTCATGATAAGTGTTAGGAAAGAAATAACCAGGGTACCATAATAGAGACTAATGTGGTAGTTATGAAATCTAGGAAGTGGGCCGGCCCCGTGCCTTAGCGGTTAAGTGCGTGCGCTCACTACTGGCGGCCCGGGTTCGGATCCCAGGTGCCCACCGAGGCACTGCTTCTCCAGCCATGCTGAGGCCGCATCCCACATACAGCAACTAGAAGGATGTGCAGCTATGACCTACAACTATCTACTGAGGCTTTGGGGGAAAAAATAAATAAACAAATAAAAAAAAATTAAAAAAAAAAAAATCTAGGAAAGTGACATTTAAGCTGAGGTCTAAGGATGGATGGAACCAGCCCTGAAAGTGCCAAGGAAGAACTTTCTAGTCAGAGAAGAGCAAGCACAGAGGCTTAGAGGTCAGAAAGAGTTTGGCTAATTATAAGAACTGAAAAAGGCCACGATGATTGATTGCAAGCAGGAGAGTGGAATAAGATCAGGCTGGGTAGGTAAGCAAGAGATGATGGTAGGGAGATTGAATTTTACCCTAAATACAGTAGGAAGCCACTGAAAGTTTCTACATTGAAAGAGGCATGATGGTGTTTGTGTTTTAAAAGATCACTTTAGCTACTACATTGTTAAACCAGCTAGGAAATGATTACAGTGTTTACAGGAGAGATAATAGTAACTTGAATAAGAGTGGCAGCAGTGAAGATGAAGAGAAGTGCTTTCAAGCTCTATTTGAGAGGTAGAACAAGCAAGACTGGCTGGGACTTGAGTGGTGAGTGAAAGGTAGGAGTCAACAATGACATTCATTCGAGTTTCTGGCCTTAATGACGGGATTAATTGAAATCAATGAAATGAAAATTGAAACAACAAAACATGCATCACCCATCAAATTGGAATGTTTTAAAAAATGATTATATCCAGTGTTGATAATGGAGATAGGAGTAGGAAAAAAGTACTCTTACACTTTGCCAGTGGAGGTACAACTTGTTACCTCTTGGAGGACAAGTTAGCAATACGTATTTAAAAACTCTAGACATTTGTACCCTCTTTGATCTCAGTTACTCTTCTTTTAAAAATTTATCCTAATATTCATGAATATGTACAAAGGTACAGCTACAAGGTTGTTTATCATGGCACTGTTTATAATTATCAAAATTTGGAAAGAAATCCAATGTCCAAAGATAGGGAGTTAGCTCTAAAAAGTATAATATATCCATTAAATGAATCAAAAGGCAACATTAAAAATGTTGTAGAAAACATATGGTGATGTTGGTGTGGGGGAAGAGGGAGAACTGCCCTTTCCCTTAAGGTTCTTATGGCTGGCCAAATAATTAACAAGACAGGTTAGCAGGAGAAAATAATACCAAGTTTAATAACATGTATACATGGGAGAAACTCAGAAATGAGCAGCTCGTCCCTCTGTCTAAGATGCTTGCTTAAGTATTGTAGCTAAAGGCAAGGAAGGTGCTGGGGGTAGGTAGTGGTTTGGGATTTCAGAGGGGAAGAAGACAATTCACATGGAGATAGAAATGCAAATGTTTGTCTGACAACTCTTTTCAGGGCCACCTATAGAGAATGTGGACCGGGAGAGACAGAATTTTTGATAAGATGGGCTTGGTGCCTTTCCTATTGTAACATCTATTTTACATTATTATTACAGCCATCATGATAATAACTCCTTCCTGAAAGAGATCTTTTGTTTTAAATTCTTTGGGCAGTTTGAGAGGGGAAACTCAAATGTTCTTCCCGAGTTTTCTGAGTCTTTATTGTCTTCAGCTCGAAATAATCTACATACCAGAGCTGTGCTTCTTGGGGTGGCCTGCCCTGAGCACCATCAGTTCCCTCCTCTGAAACATCCCTAAAAGCTCCACATATTAAAAGCTGAGCTGGTGACTGTGGAGAGAGAAATCGGGTTAGTATCCGAGTGAAAAGAAATCTGCAAAGAGAGAAAAGAACATAGATTAGAATGAGGATGAACAGGCAGAAAAGAACAAATCTGAGCACATTTCCCCACACTCCATTAAACCAGTCCCCCAATCCTTCAAATAAGTCAGTCCAATAAAATGTGTGAGCTTCGTTTATCTGATGGAAAATGTCAATCTTCTAATAGATGTAAGTTAGATACTGTTTGCCCTGTTTGATTCACATAAAAGCAACATTTTTTGCCAATGATTGCACACGCTCCTCCTTGCTGGGCAGTGAGTACATCCAGAGCACGTTGGAGCTAGGCTGTCAATTTCTGACTAGAGTATGCTCAAGGTTTGCATGGTGATGTTGAACTCTTGCTCCATTACCATAGAGAGATTTAAGATCGCCTTTTCCAGCTCATAATCTCCAAAGCTGGGGAATAGGACTCCCAAGGCTGAGAAGAACTTGGAGTTGTGATACACAAGTGGATTTTCCATGATTTCTCGACTGGCACGTTTATGTGGCACAATCTTATGAACAAAGGAACCCAAGTTTGTAATTTGGCTGGCATTTTTTTTTTTTTAAGATTTTATTTATTTTTTATTTTTTCCCCCCAAAGCCCCAGTAGATAGTTGTATGTCATAGCTGCACATCCTTCTAGTTGCTGTATGTGGGACTCGGCCTCAGGATGGACGGAGAAGTGGTGCCTCGATGTGCACCCAGGATCCGAACCCGGGCCACCAGCATTGCAGCACGCGCACTTAACCACCAAGCCATAGGGCCGGCCCTTGGCTGGCATTTAAGGTGAAGTGTTTGGTGACAGAAGGGGCCAGGTATCCAAGTCCACATCATCCTGACCAATTAGGTGGGAATCCTTTATATACTTTGTTGCCACATAAAATGAAAACACCAGTGTAGTTTAAAGACAAGGTTAGAATTGAGTCTGTAGTTCCCAGGATCTGGACTATTTCATGATCTTTGCCACTGGCACTGTTAGTACTTAAACATCTCCATTTCCCATGAGCTCCTGTCAGTCTGTGAGAACAGAACAGATTGCAGAATAGCTGGTACAGGAGGCCTGCAGTCTGATTTTGGCAGCTATAAAGCCTGGTCCTGTCACCTGACCAGGTGAGTCCAGATTTTTGATCCACCCATATATAGTCTGTGGCATTGGGCAGCTTAACCATGCAGGCAGCTGCAATACCCCAAGTTGTACACAGGTGGCTCGTAAGCCATCCAGAGCACTTGGTGATTTGGCAAATGTTTGTGCCAGAGGGAGTAGTGATAGAGTCACTTACAATTCCCTTGAGAGGTCTGAAGACGCCACCTGTGGAATCAAAACACAGAGTTTGATTGCAATATTGTCCCAGTATGTCACCCAGGAAAGGTCCAGTGCCGTGTTTACTTTCAATGCAGAGGGAAAAACTTTCACCTATTGCCTGTACTTGGGCAAGGGACAGTCCTTGAGCTTCTAAGGAGTCTTTCTGGGGCCCAAGTGACTCACTAGGAGAAGAGGCAGAGTGAAGTTTACCTTGTTGCAGATACCAGACCCTGTTATTCATCCATCTTCTGTACTTAGTCTACCAGGTGTTCACACCAGTAGGAACAAAGACTAGTTCAGGTTCTTTTGTGCTATCTAGCTGTTGACATAACCAACAGCCAGATTGATTAGTTAGCGTGGCCAGGGCTTGCTAAACTGGCATAAGGGGGTGTTTGGTTTGTGCTCGACCTGTTGAAAAGGAGAGGGTTAATAAAAGCAAGACACAGATTGGAAAAGAGCCCATAGCGGAGACTTAGAGAGGGGAAGAGGGACAGATAGAGACCAGCACTCTCCAGTCAGCTTTCTAATATATGATTTAAAAAAAAAAAGATATATATATATATATATATATATATATATATATATCCACTAATAGTTTATGTGTGCGTGTGAGTGTGTATGTACAGGGAGTTTTAAAGCAAGGGGGAGAAAATGGGTCAAAGTAGGTTTTCTTGATCTGTGATCTTGGGAAAAGCTGTCTACTTCATGATGTCGGCTGCTTCTGGGGTCTGGGTTTTGGCCCTCAAAATCCTTAGTTTAAGGTCACCTGTGGGGATTATCTCCCAGTTGTCTTGAGAGCAATGTTCTGGGTCTATTTTGGCGTGGCTTGCATGGATCCAGGAAGATTTTTCCTTTATTTTGATGGCAGTCCAGGTGAGACTTCATAGGGTCCTTCCCAGCGAGGTGACAGGGCGTGTTTTCTTCTAAAGACCTTGATGTACACCCGATCTCCTGGTCGAAAGGGATGGCAAGCCTTGTCAGAAGGTGGGGGCCACGCCTCTTTTACCTGTTGACGATATGCTTCAAGTATACCAGTTAATTTTTGTATATAACTAGTCATAGCATCAAATTGTTCACTTAAGTTCCCATAATATTCACTTAATCCAGGAATTGAAGGCTTAGAGACACCAGTAGGCATCGGACGTCCAAAAACTATTTCAAAAGGAGTCACTCCATGTCTCCTATTTGGAGTATTTCAATCTTTATAAGGGCTAAGGGCAGAGCTTCTGGCCATTTCAGTCCAGTTGATTGACACACTTTTCCTGAAGTTCTTTTTATATCTAGATTTTTATGTTCCACTTGCCCTGGTGACTGAGGGTGATATGGGGTATGATATTTTAATGAGTACCCCAGAGTTTTTGCAAGCAAGTGGTTTATCTCTGCTGTAAAATGAGTTCCTTGGTCTGATTCAATCCATAAAGGAATGCCAAAGCGAGGAATAACTTCAGTTATTAATTTCTTTACCACTGTTGTGGCATCTGCATGTCTGGTCGGATAGCATTCAGTCCATCCACTAAACATGCAGACAATAACCAAATAGTGAGAGTAGCCTAAAGCTGAGAGCAAGTCTATAAAATCCATTTGGAGTGCCCCAAAGGGCAGCTTGGGCCTGGGAGGACTTCCTGGGGCACACCGATTTCTCCTAGAAACTTGGTAAGATTTGCAAGTTGTGCACTGGGAGGTAATTTGGTCAGAAATTTTATGGATGCCAGGGCAAAACCAATTGTCTTTTAGTTCCTTAACTATCCCCCGTTTGTACGTATGTCCCATTTGGTGGGAGATAAGTGACAGCCAAAAAGTCAAAAGAAAGGGAGCTACTGGAAGTCCATTTGGCCCAATGTATAATCCATCTGATAATTGTTTGGCACCATTTTGTATCCAATTGTCTTTTTCAGATTGTGGGGCATTTGCCTGATAGTTAATAATATCAGTCAGGGATAAAGGCAGGTTTAAAAATTCGGTAGAAAACAGATAAGGGGGTCCATAGTGAGCTGCATGTTTAGCAGCTCTGTCAGCCCTGTCATTCCCTAAAGATATGACATCGATCTCTTTAGTATGGGCTGAACAATGAACAATGGCAATTTTAGAAGGAAGGTGAATAGCTTGTAATAAGGCTGCAATTAAGTGTCCATTAGCAATAGGAGTTCCTGCAGAAGTTAAGCATCCACGAGATTTCCAAATTGTGCCAGCAGCTTGGCAGACTCCAAAAGCATATTTGGAGTCTGTGTAAATAGTGGCAGTTTTTCCTTTTGCTAATGTGCAGGTCCTGGTAAGAGCTATGAGTTCAGCAGCTTGGGCTGATCTTATGGTGGGCAAAGAATAAGCTTCAAGAGTTTCACGTGGGGAAACTATGGCATAACCAGTTATTATGCTTCCCTGAAAATGTCGTTTACAGGAGCCGTCACAAAACAGAAGTAAGTCTGAATTGTCTAAAGGGATGTCTGAGAGATCCTCTCATGGCTTCGAGACCATTTCTATCGTTGCAAGGCAATCATGTGGAATGGAGTGGGGCTCTCCATCATCAGGAAGGGGCAGTAAAGTAGCTGGATTTAAAGTGTTTCAACCATGTAAGATGATGGAAGGATTAGTTAAAAGAGCCTGCTCATAGGTGGTCTGTTGCCGTGTAGAGAGGTGTTGTGTCCTATGAACTTGCAAAATAGCCGACACAGAATGTGAAACATAGAGGTGAATGAGAGAGCCTAATGTAAGAGTACTAGCTTTATCAATCAGGGTGGCAGCTGCAGCCACCACACGTAAGCATGGGGGCATACCTATGCCACAGGGTCTAGTTGGCATGAGAAATACGCTATAGGATGTATTTGAGAGGCAAAAGATTGTCCTAGAATGCCTGTAGCAATTCCATTATTTTCATGACAGTATAGATGAAAAGGCTTGTCAAAATTAGGTAAGCCAAGAGCCGGAGGCGTGGACAAAGCCATTTTTAAGGGCTCAAAGGAGTTTAATGCCTCTGAGGGCCAGGAAATAGGCTCTGGAGCGATATCTGGGAGAAGAGAATACAGAGGTTTAGCAAGGGCTGCAAAGTTAGGAATCCATTGGCGGCAGTAACCAGCAGCTCCTAGAAATTTATGTAGCTGTTTCTTTGTTTTGGGAAGAGGGATGGATAAAATTGACTCAAGGTGTTTGGGGGTTGGCTTTTGAATGCCTTGAGATATCTCATGCCCTAAGTAGGTAACAGTCATTTGCACCCACTGAAGTTTAGATCTGGAGGCTTTACGGCCTCGTTCAGCTAGGGCTTTCGGGAGAAGGAGAGAATCTGTAAGAGCCCCCTGCTTAGTTGGATTACAGAGTAAAAGCTCATCAACATATTGAACAAGAGTGGAGCCTTGAGTAAAGACTATAGAATCCAAGTCAGCTTTAAGGACTTGAGAAAATATTGAGGGGGACTCACTATATCCCCGAGGTATGCAAGTCCATGTTAATTGTCTCCCTTTAAATGTAAATGCGAAAAGAAATTGTGAGTCAGGGTGCAAAGGGATTGAAAAGAAAGCTGAGCAGAGGCCAACTACTGTAAACTAGACTGCATCAGCAGGTATTGAGGTCAGGATGACAGCTGGATTAGGGACCACAGGATGCCAAGGAATTACAAAAGAGTTTATGGCTCTGAGGTCTTGTACAAATCTGTAGATGTGGTTCCCGTCTGAGTCAAATTTGCCTTCCTATTTTACCAGCAAGATTGGAGTGTTACAGAGTGAGGAAGTAAAAACTAGTACACCCCGTTGCAAAAGGGAGTCTATTATAGGTTCAATTCCTCGCTCGGCATCTCTGGAGAGTGGGTATTGGGCTACTGATGGAAACAGTTTATTTTTTTTCCAAGTAACGTGCACGGGTTCAGCACTAAGCAACAATCCTACCTCATTTGCATGTGCAGCCCAGAGACTATTTGGGACATCCTTTAAAGACTCATCCTCCTCAGAAGGATTTAAATCAGGACGAGTTTCCATCATGGAAAGTAGGAGACTTGGGGCTTGGTCAGAAGGCAAGGAGATAAAAACACCTTTTTCATTACAATTTATAGTGGCATCGAATTTACATAACAAATCTCTGCCAAAGAGGTTTGCTGGTGAACAGTCAGAGACTAAAAAAGCATGATGAGTGTTAAGGGGGCCTAAAGATATTGGAGTGGGCTTAGAGATGGGCAGTGAAATAGGCTGTCCAGAGACTCCAACAGCTTGAATAGAATCAGAGGTAACAGGTAGAGATAAATCCTTTGAACGGATAGTAGAGAATGTCACACCAGTGTCAATTAGGAAATCCAGTTCCTGATCCTCTATTTTAAGTTTAACTATAGGCTCAGGGGTGCGACTGAGGATCGGCTGGCCCCATCATTTGAGGGAGAAGTGCCCCTCAGGTGGAGAAAAACAAGCCTTTTGGGGGTGCTGGCGCCAAGCGGGAACATTTTTTAAACTTTCTCTTCTCTTAAGAGTGGGACGTCCCCTTTTCCAATGCCCTGGTTTCTTGCAATACCTGCAACTGTCCGAAGGCAAATAGGGAGACCTCTGAGTGGGCTTTAGTTTACTTTCAGGGTTGAATTTTTGCTTTCCAAAAGATTCAACTTGCAAAGCAAGAAGAGTTGTCTTTAATTCTCTTTTCCTTTTGCTTTCCTGCTGACAATTTTCAAAGAATTGTGTAGCAGCCTCCATTATTACACTTAATGGTTGCCCTGCCCAACAAACCACCCTGTTTTGAATTTGTTTCTTTATATCAGGAAGAAAATTTCCAAGTAAAGCAGAAATTAAGAGATTCTTATATTCTGGGGCTTCTGGATTCAATGCAGTGTGTCTTTGGAAAGTCTGAATAAACCACTCAACAAAAGCTTTAGGATGTTCCCCCTGGTTCTGAGTGCATAATTCAATTTTTGACGAATTAACTTTAGGAGGAAACGCCTCTAGAATTGCTCCTATTAAACCTTGAATATCAGCCTCTAGCTGTGCCACTTCCTGGTCATTTGCAGGAGGGCCTCGGAGAGGGTCTGGCCATCTATTTCCTCTATGAGGGGGGTTTTCTCCAGGGGGTCGTCTGGCCTGTCTGATAACTACAGTGTAGTCACGGGCTGGAAGAACGCCCCTTAGCAGCCAGTCAAGCTCTCTGTGGGTGGGGTAATGAATAGCCACTAATCTTTCTAATTCCTCTCTAAATTTAGTAGGGTCTTCTGACAATGGAGGCAGGAGAGTTTTATAATTTAATAGATCAGCTGCTGTCAAGGGGACATGAATTCTCTGCAGCGGAGGTCCAGGATACATCCACAACGGACACTGCATAGAAATGTCTGAAGCTGACAGAGCCTGATTACAGAGCCCTGGAAAGTAGAAGGAGTTGTAAGACACAGCAAAACGAACCTTCTTGCCCCTCCTGAGTGTTTCTACTAAATTTACTTCTTGGTTTTCAGCATTTACACAAGTAACCTGTATGCCCCTCGCTTGGATGTCAGGCCTAAGCGCCCTCTGTAAGTCTTCAACAGTGAGAGAAGTTAAAATAGGCAGCTGAATGCCCTTCGGAGAAGTTGGAGTTCTGGGACCTAAGGGAACTGGCTGAGGAGGTGGCTGAAGAGCTAAGTCTTGAGGCGGAGGGTTTGGACCAGGGGCCCAGAGATCTAAAGGATCTTCTGGGGAGTCAGGGACAGGGAGTTGGGGATACAAGGGAGTATAGGAGGGAGGAGAAAGGGAACTTTCAGTAAATTTGCTTTTCAATCTTTGTTCTAAATCCGACTTTTGTTCTTTCATTTTATTAAGAGTTTCCCTAAGGCTAGCTGTTATATTTTTCTGGGTTTTCTTTTCAATTTGATCTTCCCATAAATACCAATAAGGCAGCTGCTTGGGATGAGAGCTCTCTAAAATATTTTTCAAATATAGAAGTTTTTCCAATTCAAAGGGTCCATCGTCTGGCCATTGACAAATAAGATCTTCATTTGTATATTTATTCCAATAGTGACTCAATCCAATAAGGCTTTTTAAGGAAAGACTCGGAGGTAACTTTCCACGCTTAGAATAAATCTTTACCATGGACGCAAGAGGCGTCCCTGGTGAGGATGCAGATGATGTAGCCCCTATGATCCACAGAATTCACTCCCAAAGATATTCAGAGAAAGTAAAGACCTTCATTGCACAGGCGGTAAGGATGGTGTAGCGAAAACGGTGTCTCCGGTCTCCCACAATAGTGTGGGATGCCTCCAATCACAGATCCGCTAATCTGTGACACCGGGCAGGTGCTACTGGAGTGGGATTTTTCCAGCACTAACAAGCAACAAAGGTTAAGACGACAAAAGCTGTTATGGGCTGGGCCCTTTATGACAAACTCCCCTGAGAGCTTGGCACAGCAGGACAAAGAGACAGTTCAGAACCCCAGTCTATTTGGCCACCAAGGTACACCCCGGTAAATACATCTTCCATATGGTGGAGACCAAGGAGAATATTCTCACTGGTCACAAAGCCAAGTTTTCAGGACACAGAACAAGACAGAAGGAAAAACCTCATCCAGTTTTTTTCTTATATGCACAATGACAGCTTTGGCCATGCCTTAGGTCTCTTGGAGCCAGAATAATACCTAGGGGGGAGGTGCCGCGGGGTTGGGGACTGTGTGCTTTACAGAGTACCTCATCATTGCACGGACATTTTCTTGCACTTGGTGGGGGCCCTGTGTCATCTACCCCACTCCGTGACCCAACTTATCCTTTCATGGGAAGTCTTCTGAAGGTGGCGAGCGCTCTAATGGCTCTTAACTGCTCAACCCATGCCCACCAAATTTGTGGCCTTTTTGGCTTCCAAGATGCCCTTGGCAATGGCCTTCATTTCATGTGCATATTAACCCACAGCAAAGTTTGTCTAAAGAGATGCCGGTCTGGTGAGACCTGCAAACTCACCAGTCTGTGGGGCCAGCCCGCACAGCAGGCTCATAGGGCCTATGCCTGCGTCCTACCCTATGGTATTTCCTTCTGATGACACATGACACAAAAGACAGAGACAAAAGAGAAAAACAGAGACTATCTCTGGGAGGAAAAGGGATCAAGATCAAAACTAAGAGTACTCTGCCAAATTTACCAGAGTCACTAAAAGCACAAGAAACTAGTTTCCCAAATATTTTCTCCTGCCAATCTAAATTTAGAAAGAGAAAAAAATTCTCACCACTTGCTTCCCCCGTACCCCGCAGACAGAGATTCCAGGAGGCTGACGTGGTAAGAAGTCTTACCTTTTGCTGGCTTTCATCAGGCGTTCCTGTATCTCATCATCTGCAGTAGTCCAGGGAGAAGGCAGTTCTTCCAGCCAGAGAAGGCAACTAGCCAGCCAGTGGGGATCCCGCCGGCTATGCCAAAACTGTGGGGGGAGAGGGAGAATCCTCCTCTGCCCTTTCTCTTGAGGTTCTTATGGCTGGCCAAATAATTAACAAGACAGGTTAGCAGGAGAAAATAATACCAAGTTTAATAACATGTATACATGGGAGAAACTCAGAAATGAGCAGCTCGTCCCTCTGTCTAAGATGCTTGCTTAAGTATTGTAGCTAAAGGCAAGGAAGGTGTTGGGGGTAGGTAGTGGTTTGGGATTTCAGAGGGGAAGAAGACAATTCACTTGGAGATAGAAATGCAAATGTTTGTCAGACAACTCTTTTCAGGGCCACCTATAGAGAATGTGGACAGGGAGAGACAGAATTTTTGATAAGATGGGCTTGGTGCCTTTCCTATTGTAACATCTATTTTACATTATTATTACAGCCATCACGACAATAACTCCTTCCTGAAAGAGATCTTTTGTTTTAAATTCTTTGGGCAGTTTGAGAGGGGAAACTCAAATGTTCTTCCTGAGTTTTCTGAGTCTTTATTGTCTTCAGCTCGAAATAATCCGCATACCAGAGCTGTGCTTCTTGGGGTGGCCTGCCCTGAGCACCATCATTGGAAAATCTTAATGTTATAAAACAATGTGTATGGAATAATATATTTTATAGATAAAATGCTTAGAAAAATGATTGTAAGGATTTACACCAAGATGTTAATAGTTGTGTGGGAGATCAAAATTTGGCCACCCGAAAATATATCTCTTTACCTTGATTATTTTCTCTGAAAGAAACTTTAACTTCCCCCAAACTTACATCTAAAAGTGACAGACTGGGAGGGTTCTTGCTAAGCCCATTCTTTTCAAAGTTCTGTTTACCAAACATTTACATTTATAAGGGAAATCTCCATTTGTCAAGTTATCTCCCTCTCTGTACTGTGCAGAGGGAGGATGACCTTACCCTAGAAACTCTTATCAGTACAGAAGGAGAGGACTTAAATCTGCATACCCTTGATTGCTTTGCTTTTGATAATCTCCCAAAGGTGTCTCCTCCCCCGCCCACAACATACTCCTTTGTCTTTATCTAAATCTATTTAAGGTGAGAAACCTCCACCATTTGGAGAGAAACTCAGTTTCCCTGGTTTCTCCCTTTGTATATCTGCTATTAAACTTTGAGTTTTTCCTACTAACCTGTCTTTTAATTATTTGGCCAGCCATAAGAACCTTAAGAGAAAGGGCGGAGGGGGATTCTCTCTCTTCCCCAACAGTGGTTACTTCTATAGGTAATATAATAGGGTGATTTTTCTTTCCTATTTTCTCTGATAAGCATGCATTAATTTTAAGATAAGAAAAAAACCTAAAAACATACAAAAAATAACAAGCCATGGGTTTCCCACTTAGGTTTGAGGTAGTTTCAATGAATATCATAGTTGAAGTCTCTTAGTCTGAGTAAACTAGCCCTCTTAAACAATATTTAAAACATGAGAGTCAGATTAGTAAATTAAACATATCATTTGTACCACTCCTGGAAGGTCAACAAACTCATTATTTAAAGAACCAAAATAGGACATGAATTTCTGAAACAAGATTCCAGAAACAAGAATCATAGTCTGAAAATATCCTGACCTCAGCTGCCCAATGTCTGGACTGGAAAAATGGATATCTACAATTTATTAGGATTATATTCTCATGGAGAAAATGGTTACTGAGAGTGCAGAGCACCTGTGTAACTACACCAAAAACTGCTCTTTTAAATTTTTTTCTGACTACTGCAAGTTAATTGCTAAGGTGTCAAATGCAGTTGACAACCAAAACTGTATGAAGTGACCCATTAACTTGGACAAAGCCAAAAAAACAACAAACTTAAGCATCAAAGGGGGAATAATGAACTCTTAAGTGTTGCAAAAAACAATGGGATTTCAGGACAATGTGCTTGGGACTCTGGAGTCAGATTACTAGGGATCATGTCCTGATTCTATCACTTAGTATCTCTGTGATCTTTGGCAAGTGACTAACTTGTTTCTGCCTCATATTCCTTATTTGTAAGGTAGGGAAAATAACAGTACCTACTTCATGAGGTTGTAAAGAGGATTAAATGATTTAATGTAAAGCATTTATAATAGTACCTGGCACATAGTAAATGCCTTGAAACTGTAAGCTATAAGAATAATGTAGGTGTGACCTACTACTGTTATATATCTAACTGGAGTTTCAGAAGGAAAGGAGAGAGAATAGAGCAGCAGTAATATTAGAAGAGATAATAACTAAAAATTTCAAGAACAGAAGAAAGACAACAACCTTGAGGTTCAAGTTACCTAATAAATTCCAAGCAGTATAAACAAAAAGAAATCCATACCATACTCATTTCAGTATCCATTCTCTGCATATAGAAAGGCCAAGACATATTAAAAGCAACCTAATGAAATAGAGAAATTATCTTCAAAGAAATGAAGCTCATTTCTCAATAGCAACTGGAAAACAAAAGACAGTGGAATATCTTCAATGTGCTGAAAATAGTAACTGTTGACTCATAATGACATTCTTGGTACACATATCTTTGGCGTGTGTGTGTGTGTGAGGAAGATCAGCCCTGAGCTAACATCTGATGCCAATCCTCCTCTTTTTTTTTTTTTTTGTTGTTGAGGAAGATTGGCCCAGGGCTAACATCCGTGCCCATCTTCCTCTACTTTATATGGGATGCCGCCACAGCATGGCTTGACAAGCGGTGTGTCGGTGCACACCTGGGATCCGAACCTGTGAACCCTGGGCCACCGCAGCGGAGCATGTGCACTTAACTGCTTATGCCACGGGGCCAGCCCGCAAATATCTTTTTAAAATGGAATCAAAATAAAGACATTTGTAGAGAAAATTGACAGAATATTTCTACCAATATATCCTCACTAAAGGAAACCTTAAAGTCTGTGCTTCAAGCAGAAAGAAGTAGAAAACTGGAGATGAAAGAATAAATGATGAGCAATGTGAGTTTAACATTTTTTGGAAAATCTAAACAAATATGGACTATATAAAACCTAATACCAATTTTTGTCAGGTAAAAAAGAAGCAAGAGTCAGAACTAAAATATATAACAACAATAGTTTCTAAGTTGTTTGGGGGCTTACCAAAGTTAGAGGGCTCTAGGGTTCTTGTATCATCTGGCAGACAGTAAAGATATCTATTAACTTTAGACTGTGATAAGTCAAGTACACATGTTAGAAGTTCATTGTAACTGATAAGAAAATAGAAATAGAGGGTATAACTTCTAAACTAGTAAAAGGAAAAATATAAAATGAGAGAAAATAATCAATGCAAAGAAAGAAAACAAAATAAAACAAAATTAAATTTAAAAGGCAGAACAAATAGAAAGTACAAAATAAGATGAAAGACATAAATCCAATGTACCAACAACTACAATGCATGTAAATGGTCTCAATGCTCAAGTTAAAAGGTTGCTATACTAGAACACAAATGCTATTCACAAAAAGACAAATATCTCTAGACTGTATGTCTAGACTGTAATGATATAAAAAAGTTAAAACAAAAGGATGGGCACCAGATTCTGGCAAAGTGGATTAAGGAGCTCAGCAGACACTCTCCCCAACAAAACAATAATTTAACTGGTGAAAATTATTTTTTAAAAAAACAATTATTAATTAATTAATTTTAGTTTTATTTTATTATTTTTGTGTGTGTGAGAGGAAGATCAGCTCTGAGCTAACATCCATGCCAATCCTCCTCTTTTTGCTGAGAAAGACTGGCCCTGGGCTAACATCTGTGCCCATCTTCCTCTACGTTATATGGGACGCCGCCACAGCATGGCCTGACAAGTGGGGCATCGATGTGCACCCGGGATCCAAACCCAGGCCACCAGCAGTGGAGCGCGTGCACTTAACCACTACGCCATGGGGCCGGCCCCCAAAAAACAATAATTTAAAGTCTCTGAAAATTATTCTAAGGGCATACAGCAAATGAAGAAACATTCATTTGAGAAAAATCTATTAAATCTTGGTACAGATTGTGATACTGAAGATTCCACGCTGAGGGGGGCAAGCTGTAAAGACCAGGGACTGCCACACCCCCCGTGCCCACTCATAAAACAGAGGTGTCACTCTGGGAAGAGCAGGTCTCTGCCTGCAGGTCTGGTGCAGTCCCATAGACACTCTGCCTAGGCAGAAAGGCAGACCATAAAGACAAAGAGCTCTATAATTCTGCAGGGAAAGAACTGACTTTATTCAGAATAATGCCTAAGACCATTGTTGAAACAACAGAGATCTTGATGGAGAGCAATAAGAAGAGGCTACTCCCATCAAGATATAAGCAAGGCAGAGGAGCCAGAAGTTTAATGAAAAAACTAGGGAAAGAGATATTCAAGAAGAGCCCTTCTGGGATCTGGAAAGCTATGTACACATGTTAGTCTGTACCTACTTAGGTGCAATCAGAGCTGAACAAGGAACAGACTCAAAAGCAGTCCCCAACCCATATACAAACCCATCTACACAGGATGGAAGCCTCCCTAGCATAAATGGCTTAAATACAAGCTATGACCAAAACCTTACTAAACAATAAGCTACTATGACCCAGTGGCAATTCCTAAGAAGCCAGGTTTAACAATAAAATCATGTTAGCGAAATGGCAGACTAGGAAGCTCCAAGCCCTTGTTGTTCCAAGGAAACAGCAAAAAACCACCAGAAACTGATCAAACTAACCTTATGGGAGCTCTGGGAAAGTCAAAGGTCTACAGCAACCAAGTGAACGCCCAATCAAGAAAAAGCCACCTTCAAAATGGTGGGAAATTTTGTGGCATTTTCACTTGCCTTTGCCCCAGCCCCTCCCTGGGCATGGTGCCAGCTTGGTCTGGAAAAGGTGGCAGCCTAGTTCCCAGTTCCCTCCCTTGAACTATAAGGAGCAGAGCAGACCTCACATGCAACATTCTAAACTGTCTGGGGGCTACCTGAAGGACTGGTCTCTGCCTGGCCTAATTTGAGTCTCTGGGAAAAGCTGCAGTCACTGGTCATGGGAAACCTGCAGGGGGACTGCAGACCTGCAGACACTGGGAGCAAGAGAGCAGAGGTGGAGATATACAATAGACCATCTAAGGCCCAAAAGAGAAGCTGAGCTGAGACTTTATGGGAAATTAAGACATTCAGAAGCAGCCATGTATAAGGCAGAATGGAGAAGCCACATGCAGGCCCAGACAAGACACATGCTCAAAAATGACCTGAAAAGACCTTAAGCTTTCACCTTGGGCTGATCCCTAGGCTCAGAGCACACCCAGCTAATAAGTGAAGGACTGCCCTGACACAGAGTGAATCTTCATAGACTGGGAGAGGTGGGTGTTTTTTCAAATGCCTAATTTTTATCTAGAAATCATAAGGCATACAACGAAAAGGAAATATGGCCCATTTAAAAGAACAACAAAAGCTGGCAGTCCCTGAAGAAGCACAGAAATTGAACTTACTAGACAAAGACTTTAAAACATCTGTCTTAAATATGTTCAAAGAGCTAAAGGAAAACACAAAGAAAGGAAATCATAAAAACAACACATGAACAAACTGAGAATATCAACAGAGACAGAAACTATAAAAAGGACCCACACAAAAATTCTGGAGCTGAAAAACATAATTACTGAATTTAAAAATTCAGGGCCGGCCCCGTGGCTTAGCGGTTAAGTGCATGCGCTCCGCTGCTGGTGGCCCAGGTTCGGATCCTGGGCGTGCACCAACGCACCGCTTCTCCAGCCATGCTGAGGCCGCGTCCCACATACAGCAACTAGAAGGATGTGCAGCTATGACATACAACTATCTACTGGGGCTTTGGGGGAAAAAATAAATAAATAAAATTATTAAAAAAAAAACTCACTAGAAGGGTTCAACAGCAGATTTAAGCAGGCAGAAGAAAGAATCAGAGAACTTGAAGACAAGACAATTGAAATTATTGAGTCTGAGGAGCAGAAAGGAAAAAAGAATGAAGAAAGGTGACCAGAGCCTAAGGGACCTGTGGGATACCATCAAGGGGACCAATATATATACTGTGGAAATCCCAGAAAAACAAGAGAGAGGGAAAGGGATACAGAAATTATTTGAAGAAATAATGGCTGGGGAAGTGCTGGTCTGGAAGACAGAGTTGAAGGACCAGAGAAGTAGTCACCAACCAATTTGAGAAGCTAAGCTGTGGGAGATCAAAATTGGCCACCTCAAAATATGTCTCTTTACCTTTATTATTTTCTCTGAAAGAAACTTTGACCTCCCCCCCACACCACTAACTGCTTAAAAGAACTTAACTCTGGGTATGGATAGACTGGGAGGGTCCTTGCTAAGCCCGTTCCAAGTAAAAGTACAAGTTATCCTTTGTAAGAGACATTTACATTTATAAGGGAAATCCCCATTTGTAAAGGTATCTCCCTCTCTGTGCCAGGAAGAAGGGGGGATGACCGTATCTCTAGAAACTCTTAGTGCAGAAAGCAAGGACTTAAATCTGCATACTCTTGTTCACTGTGCCTTTCTTGTAATCTCCTATAGCTGATTCCCGCCCACCCCCAAAATCCTCCTTGGTCTTTAGCTGAAGGTAGTATTTAAGGTGGGAACCTCCACCGTCTTGTCAAGAAACTGAGTTTCCCTAGTCTCTCCCATGTATACATGTTACAAAGCTTTGTTGATTTTCTCCTGCTATTTAGTCTCACATCAATCTAATTTGTAGCCCAACCAGAAAGGACCCAGAGTGGGGAGAGGATAGTTTTCCTCCCCTTCAAAGCACATCCAACTGCTGAGATGAGCCTGACAAGGAAAATCAGTTGATCTGCATAGCTACCACCTCTGTGGGGCCACAGCTGTCTAGTGGCATCTGTTGTTCAACACAATTTGTAGTTGGGAAGAAGAGTTGAATGCAGACCATAGGAGTGTTAGGATAAGCGAAGAATCCATACCATGTGTCCATCACTATATCTGACTAAAAAGATGCTCAGAGTATAATAGCAACTGCTTCACTTCCACCTCACAAATCTTGTGCAGGCTCTTCTTTTGAGAAATTCTAACCTGAAGGCATACAGGTAAAGGAATTCTAGGAATCATAGTTCCAGCTTAACTGAGTTGACCCAGTATAAATGATCATATCCTTCGAGTCTTTGCTCAAATGTCACCTCCTCAATTTTGCCTATCCTGATCATCCTATTTTTATTTATTTTGTGTGAGGAGATCAGCCCTGTGCTAACATCTGTCAATCCTCCTCTTTTTTTGCTGAGGAAGACTGGCCCTGGGCTAACATCCATGCCCATCTTCCTCCACTTTATATGGGACGCCGCCACAGCATGGCTTGCCAAGCAGTGCGTTGGTGCACGCCCGGGATCTGAACCCACGAACCCCGGGCTGCCACAGCGGAGTGCGCGCACTTAAGGGCTTGCGCCACCAGGCCGGCCCCTAGACCATCCTATTTTTAAATTGCAACTCATCCCATCTCTTTTGCAGGCCAGTCCTCCATAGATTGACCCTTAAATGACGGTGTTCCTGAGAGTATCATTCTTGGCACTCTTCTCTCACTCAGCACACTCTTCCTGGGCAATCTCACCCATACTCCTAGATGCAATTACCAACCATGTACTGATGACTACAATGTTATACCTCCAGTTCAGACCTCTACTCTGTGCACTGGGTCCTTATTACCCAAAGAATACCTAGACAGCTCAAGCTGCATGTTCTTAAAACCTTCCCCTCTCACCAAACCAGCTCCTCTTCTGTTTACTCACTTGATGAATAACACTGCCAACCACTTAAGCAACAAACATGAAGTCACCCTAGTCTCTTTCCTATTCTTCACTCCCAGTATCTTCCTATTGATCAGTAAGTCCTGTGGATTCTTAAACTTAATATATCTCATATCTGTTTCCTCTTTCCCATCCCCAATGCTGCAACCCTAGTCCAAGACTCACTTATATTTCTGTAAAAGTCTCATACAAGTCTCTGCTCTCCAAGCCAAAATATCCACTAAGTATCCAAATAAGAAATAATTCTAACAGGAGTATTTGATTTGTCACTCCTTTGCTCTAATTCTTTTCATGGTTCCCCCTACATTTTCAGAAAAAAATTTTTTTTAATCCTTAGGATAGCATGCAAGATTGTTCATGATCTCCTTTCCTTATTCATGCAATCCCATCTGTAGCCATTCTCTCCCATGAAACCTAAGCTCCAAGTGAACTAAATGACTTTCAGTTTCCCAAGTCCATTGAATGACCTCTGGAATGTTATGACCCAGGCTGCCAGCCCTCCACACTTCTTTGCCCCAAAATTTTTACTCATCCTTTAAGTACCAACTTGTTACCTCCTGTGAGAAAATTTTCGATATTTCTTTTTACATATTAATGGTCATGAGTTCCTATTGGTGTACTGCTGATCCATCATGCATCTCTCCAAGTCTGTCTCATAATATACTCTCAAACTCTCTCTCTCCAAATTGGAAGCCACATTTATGTAGCTTGGATATTAAATTTAAGTATATTTATGTAAACATTTAAAAACCTAGGAGGGTTTGTAAACTTTGGTAAGTTTATCAACCGACAAGATCTTGTAGTGATATCAGCACTGGACTAGATAGAAGTCAGGAGATTTAGGTACTGTCCTAATCCTGTTTCCTTTTTACCCTTTCTGGCCTCAATTGCCTCCCTCATTAAAGGAATGTGGCTAGACTACAGCCCCAGTCTCTGGGTGGTAATTTACAGCTTATCTGCTTTTTTATTATTATCCAATCCAGCCCCCTTCATTTCGCAGATGAGAAAACTGAGGCTCAGAGATGATACACAAGATTATTTAGTCAACATCCTATACAATTAATTACTGACTAAAGGCAACGGAATCTTGGGATCCTAGACCGGAGCCGACCTCCAGAAACGTTCCTAGTTCTAAAATGCTCTCATCCACCCAGTTACCAAAATGGCAGGAAATAAGTAAAGAAAAGCCAGAAGAGATGAGACTTAATGGAAACAAAACAACCAAGAAGCAGGCAGACACCAGAGCGGTCCACGAATTGGAAGCGAAGTTCCTGTCCTGGGTAAACTTCCGGAATCAACAACGGGGAGATCCAATCAGGACGTTTCTCCGGGAGCCAATGGGAGAGCACATTACAAAGGGCCAATCCAAGCGGCGCTGTCACTATTATGGTCCTGTCAGGGCGCCGGCGTCGTGGTGCTTGGGCGGTCGCCACCGAGCGGACTTTGGTGGGGCGCCCTCGGGGGCAGTTGCGGGGATCCCTGCGCTCGTCTCCGGCCTCGCTCCCAGCCTGCACCTCCCGGCTCGCCCGCCGCACCGTAGGGCGCGCGTGCGGGTCGGCGCCGCGGCCGCCTTGGGGCCTGGGCCCAGCCGCAGCCTCCTCCCCCGCCGCCGGCTCGCAGGGCCCGCGAGATGCAGCCGCCGGGCCCGCCCCCGGCGTATTCCCCCACCAACGGGGACTTCACCTTTGTTTCCTCAGCAGACGCGGAAGGTGAGACTGAGTCCTCGGAGGGCCCGCCACCCCCGAGGACGCCGGGCCCGACTCGGCGAAGTCTTTCTGGTGCCGGGCCGGTTGTGGCCGGGTGGGGACGGCCCGGTGACTCGAGCACTCTGCGCCCGCCGGGCCTTCTGGGAGGGGTGTGGGGCGCTTTCCAAGCTCGGTCAGCTGCTGGCTCTCCCCACACCTTCTGGTGGCAGCTTGTTCTGGGTGACTTGCCCACCCAAATGGACCCACGGCACCCTAAGGTTTTATTGCTGAAATGACTTGCCGTTTCGCGGAAAAGGGATGGTTAGTTGGCCTGGGTGGGTGTCAAAGGACGAGAACGAGAAAGGACGCTGTGTTCCTCTGCTGTTTATCAATAGGATACCTTTTTGCTGAGATTCGATTTGGCGCTGCAAATACAAACTCCTCTCGAGGAGTTCGGGTTTTTTATGGAGTCTGATATCTTGCCTACGTCCCAGTTTTTCTCCTGTTTTATAGTTTGACCTCAACATTCAGAGAAACGGACCCGGGTTGTATTTGAAACTTTTTGTAATCCGGCCGGTGTTCCCAATAGCTTCTGCCATTTTCCTTGTACTGTTTTGAGGAAGCAGTTGTGCTGGAGAGACTTTTCTACAGCACGGAAAAATTTGTTTTCCTCCTTTTCTCTGTTCCTTACCAGACTCTTTGTAACCGGAATCTCTCTCTGTTAGTCATTTTCAAATTTTACTTTTATAAGACTTTGTACACCAGTTATTTTCCAGTGACCAGACTCACTGCCCGATATGAAAAAATAAATTATATTTAGTTACAGAAGTTTCAGTCTAAAGAATAACCTTGCGTTTTTTCAAGTCTGGTTTCATAGTGCATCAGTTAGTATAGTTTGTTTTCTCTTTTTTTGTTTTGTTTTCCTTTTTGAGTGTTGAAAAAATAGTAGTTTAAAATAGCATTGTTTAAAAAAATAGTATTGTAGTTTTGGTTATAATTTAAAATGTAAAATGAGATTTTTATCTATCATAGAGAACATAGCTGATACATTTCTTTTAAGCTTAATATGAATATTTGATGAAATGGAGCAACCCAGACTATTTCAGTCTGTTTCATCTACGTTTGGTAGCATGGTGCTTAGGGAGGAATATCAACTTTAATTTTGCAGACTTAAAAAAAAACTTAGCATTGAATATCAGAACCTGATGTTGGTTCAAAACTCATGTTATCTATGTATATATTTTTCATATCCTCCCTTCCCCCAGAAATTACCTTTCTTAAATACACCTAAGAAATCTGAGAGAATGATATAACACGTAACCCATTGACTCCATATGCTAAACCAAGAAACGTGGAATAAGTAAAATCCATAAGATTTATCCAGACTTACTCCCTATAGCCTCTAAGGCTATATAGACTCCCTGTATATCCAAGGATATATACACAAGAGTAGATTTATGTATAATAATACCCTCATGTGTATAACATTGTATAGTTGGAATTTACGGAGTATTTTAAGCAAACGACTTGTTTGGTCTTTATAAGAATCTTGCTGAGCTTTATTATTCCTTTAGTATTTAATAATGAAACTGATACTTAAACATAAGTTCGGTAACCTACACGTGAAGGACCTGGAATTAAGAGCTAGTGTTCTGCCTCCTCAAGTTTCTTTCCACTAAACCATGATGGCTCTTTCTTATATTTTTATAAATTGACTAGCATACCTGAAGTGTAGTGTTAAGAGTCCTGGGTTTGGGGCTGGCCCCGTGGGGTAGTGGTTAAGTTCAGCACACTGTGCTTTAGCAGCTGGCATTCACTGGTTCAGATCCCAGGCACGGACCTACACCAGTCATCAGCCATGCTGTGGCAGTGACCTGCATACAAAATAGAAGATTGGCATGGATGTTAGCTCAGGGAGAGTCTTCTTCAAGCAAAAAGAGAAAGATTGGCAACGCATGTTAGCTTGGGGTGAGTCTTCCTCAACAACAACAACAAAAAGAGTCCTAGGTTTGGATCCTGGCTGTACCAGTTACGGTTATGTGATATTGGGCAAGTTACTTAGCCTCTCTTAACTTGAGTTTTCCTCTATACAGAATCAGAATCATAATACCAAACTGCTCAAATATTTTGCAAATGCAAAGTACTTAGTACTATATCTGGCAGAGTTAAGTGCTCAATACATGTTAGCAATGATGCTCCTTGGCTTTCAGTATTATTTGGCTCCACGCTTATTTTTTATTGTTCTCCAACATGAACATTTGGCTCTGCAACTCCACGTCTTTTCTCTGGTTCCTAAGCATGTCATTATAAATTCTTACTTCTCCTGTTTTATGTTGTTTCTCTAACCATGAATGTTTTTGGCTTATAGATGTTTTCAGTGTATACCTTCCTTCTAGATTCTATTCAGGTCTCTCTTTCTTAATGATACCTATCCTTACTATTGGGCCACACATATCCTTTATTCTAAAATGTGCCTTGATGTTTTATCTCCACATATCTATGCATATCCTGGTCCTCATGCTTAGAAAGCCTTTCTCCTCCTTACCCCAAGTTGAGACTTAAGATTGAATTCAGATGTTCCTTCCTTAGTGAAACCTTGCTTAACTGTGCCTCAGAAACAGAAACTTCCTTTTTTTTTTTTGTGAGGAAGATCAGCCCTGAGCCCTGAGCTAACATCCATGCTAATCCTCCTCTTTTTGCGGAGGAAGACCGGCTCTGAGCTAACATCTATTGCCAATCCTCCTCCTTTTTTTTCCCCAAAGCCCCAGTAGATAGTTGTATGTCATAGTTGCACATCCTTCTAGTTGCTGTACGTGGGACGCAGCCTCAGCATGGCCGGAGAAGCGGTGCATCGGTGCGCGCCCAGGATCCGAACCCAGGCCACCAGTAGCGGAGCGCGCGCGCTTAACCGCTAAGCCACGGGGATGGCCCCCAGAAACTTCCTTAATCCTGTCTATATCCCAGCACCAACCACAGAACCCAGTATATAAACATCACAAAATAATTGTTTGTTGGAGTAAATGGTTTCTGCTTTCTTTTATCTTATGTGACATTGATACTAGGGACTACAAAACTTAGCACATTTTGGATGGTATAACTAAAAAATTACTGGATTTAGAGCCAGAAGTCTTCAGTTAAAGTCCTTCCACTTATGGTAGCTATGTGATATTGGGCAAGTTGTATAGCTTCTATAAGCTTCCATTTTGTCAACTATAAAATGAAAAGCACACTTACAATAATATTGCGAGAATTATTTAAGATAATGTGTATAAAAGCAAGGTCCATAAGTACAAGTTAAAAGAATATGAGCAATGTGTGAATAAGCCAATAAATGAATAAATAAATGAATAGTGAGATCTAGACTGAGATTCAAGTCTATGGTGTGATACACATTATATATATGTAAAGTGTAGTATAGAAGTCTTTAGGGCAATCCTTTGGCTTTATTTTGTGTCAGACAAATAAGTAATTCTTGGCCTGGTTTATGTCCATAGATCAGCAGCATTGGCATTAGCTGGGTGCATAGTAGTGCAGAATCTGCCTTGAGCATAATTTGCATTTTAGCAAAATTCCACTATGATTCATATGCACCTTAAAGCTTGAGAAGCACTGATTTAGAATGTTATGAAAGATCAGAAGAGGAGGAAATTTTTTCTATCTGGAAGATCAGGGACAATTTAATGGAGGTGATATTTTGGCAAACTTTGGAGGATAGATAATGTTTTATATATGTAGGATGAAGGGAGTACCTCCATGTGCAAGAGACTGCATATGAGAAAGTTCCTGACACCAAGAAATGGTCTAATAAGAAAGAGAGAAAAAAATTTCAGTGTACATAATAAATACTATAAAAAGTATGATTCAAAGGAGGAAGTGGTTAACTGTGCAGGAAGGGATCAAGGATGTCTTCAGTGACAGATGAAGTATATTTTGAAGGATAAATAAGAGTTCTTCAGAAAAGGGGAAAGAGCATTCACTTAAGAACTATGCAAGTATAACAATTGGTGGAGGCAGTCCTTGTATTTTACACTTCCCAATCTTCAAAAATCTAAAACAGTGCTGATTTGGACCATGAGCTCCTTGGGGTTAGAAGCTGTGCTTTACTGCCTGCCAGTATTGTACTCACTGCCTAGCACAGAGCCTAGCACATAGCAGGAACTCAATGAATGTTTGATGAATGAATGACTCCATAATATTTTTTTTATTAAGATAAAGTTGTGCTGCTGGAACTGAAGCTAACCCTAATTCAACAGAAACTCAACACGTAGTTAGAAAGGGCACGAGGAGAGACCACTAAACAAGAAAGATGATCAAAGCCATCCAATAACCATTTTCCACCCTCATGATCTAAGTACCTCCCAAAGGCCCCACCTCCTAATAACACCACTTTGGGGCATTCAGATTTCAGCATACGAATTTTGGGGAGACAGAAACATTCAGACCATAACAAGGGGTAAGAAGATTGAGGAAGGCTGAGCTCAAAAAGCAATATATTGAGCCCAGTCCTCTTCTAAGGTCTTATATAGTCAATTGTCAGCTTAACATTTCCTTGTAGCTATGACAAAAGCATCTAAAACTCAGTATTCCAAAACTTCAATTCTTAATATCTAAGGTCTTACTCCAGTTTCTTATTTCAGCGAATGGTAGCACTATCCACCCAGCAGACTAGAGGCCTGGTTATCCGTGACAGTTTCCTTCATTCGCATGCTTCCCGCTCCATCCAATCCACCACTAAATTCTGGCACTTTTACCTCTAAATATTTTTTTAACCTGTCCACTTTTCTCCATTTCTACCATCAGCATCAAGCTAGTGCAAACTATTATCTCCCGTCCACATGACTATAATGGTCTACTAACTGCTCTCTCCCTAGTCATTCTTGTCTTGTTCCATACTCATAACTGCAGCCCAAAGAATCTGTCTAAAATGCAAATTTTTCACTTTCCAGCTTAAAATCCTTCAGTGGCCTCCAACTGCTTTTTCAGCTCAAGTCCAACAATCTCCATGTGCCCTATCTACTTCTCCAGAACAATTTTCTGTCCCCCCTCCCCATCTGGACCCTATACTGTAGGCACACTAAGCCTCTCCATTCTTTGAATGAACCAGGATCCCTTTTACCTCAGGGACTTTGTACCAGGCTGTTTCTTCTAATTTCAGATAATTAAATGCCACCTGTTCTTCAGTTCTCAGATATACTTGCTTAAGGAAGTTTTCCTTGCTCTCCCAGACTAGATTAGGTTTTTTCCATAGTCCCCTGGACTTTCCCTTCATGCATTTACACAGTTTATAATAACATATTTGTGTGATTATTTGGTTAAAGTCTATAAGTTCTCTGATGGCAGGAACTAAATGTTTTCATGACAGTTTAGTTTTTTTTTTTTTTCGTGAGGAAGATAAGCCCTGAGCTAACATCCATGCTAATCCTCCTCTTTTTGCTGAGGAAGATGGGCCCTGAGCTAACATCTATTGCCAATCCTCCTTTTTTGTTTTTTTTCCCTTTTTCTCCCCAAAGCCCCAGTAGATAGTTGTATGTCGTAGTTGCACATCCTTCTAGTTGCTGTATGTGGGACGCCACCCCAGCATGGCCGGACAAGCGGTGCATCGGTGCACGCCTGGGATCCAAACCCGGGCCGCCAGAAGCGGAGTGTGTGCACTTAACCACTAAGTTAAGCGGGGCCGGCCCCGATAGTTTAGTTTTTAACATAAATCTCCAGTACTTATAACAGTGCCTGGCCCATAGTAGGCAAGCAACAAATGTGTGTTGGTTACACGAATGAATTAATGCAAGGGCAAATAGCTCCATATACCTTAAATCAAGAAGTGACATTAAAGGCTTTTAAAAAGCAAATATACAAAATTAGATCTGTATTTTGGAAACATAATCTTAGCTGCGCTATGGAGGACTGATTCAACAGGGAAGAGATCTGAGCAGAGAATATGGTCAGGAGGCTACAGTAAAGAGTATAGCTGAGGAATGGTAAGGACTCGAACTAAGGTATTGTCAGTAGAGAGGGAAGAAAAGATTGATTATATAGCTATTCTGAAATAAACTGATGACCAACTGAATATGAGAATGAGAGAGACTAGAGATTAGTTTCTGGCCTCTGGCAAGAGGAACTATATCCCTTCAGTGTGAGACGTGTTTGTTTTGTTTTGCTGCAGAGATACTTAATTCTGGTTTAGAATTAAGCACATATGGATTTCATTTTCAAATGAAATGAGATGATTTTTGTCCTTTCTCTTATTGCTTGGTTTTTTTTTTTGAGGAAGATTGGCCAACTTGTATAAAATTGTGTCTTAGGTTATATTTTTATTTATATTGTTTTGGTTTATGGTTTTAGTAGCCTTACTATTCAACACTGTCAGTAAATTTTCATATTGTACATAAAAAAATCAATTAAATTGGGGCCAGCCCTGTGGCGTCATGATTAAGTGTGGCACTCTCCACTTTGGTGGCCCAGGTTTCCAGGTTTGGATCGTGGGTGCAGATCTATACCACTCGTCAGCCATGCTGTGGCAGCAACCCACATACAAAGTAGAGGATGATCGGCACAGATGTTAGCTCAGAGCAAATCTTCCTCAGCAAAAAAAAAAAAAAAAAAAAAAAAAAAAATCAGTTAAATCTCCTGAGCCTACCTTTAAAAAGTTAAATTCCATTTTGGCATAAACCAGTTATTTAACAGAAATTTCTTTTGTTTACCTTATGAGTTTTTTAACTTTTTATTTTGAAATAATTATGGATTCACAGAAAGTTGCAAAAATACTACACAGAGGTTACATGTACACTTCACCCAGTTTCCCCCAATGGTACCATCTTACATAACTATCAAAACTAGGACATTGACACTGGTACAGTCCACAGACCTTATTCAGATTTTACCAGTTTTACATGCACTTATTTGTGTGTGTATGTATAGTTCTATGCAACTTTATCACATTTATAGATTTGTGTAATTCCTTATAAGTTTAAAATTTATGAAAAGAAATAAATAGATTAATTTTTTTAAAAAGGTAAACCTTGCTTAACTATCTTTTTTTCTCCCCCGGAAAGGTTGGCTAAAAAGTCATTTTCAATTTTCAAATAGGGAAGAAAAGCTATTCTTGCACCTATTTTATACCATATGTCATACTTAATTAGTATAATGTATAGAAGATATTTGTGATAATACCTACATGGATATACAATTTTTTAAAAATCAAGTAGGAAACTTTTAAAAAGGAAAAACTGAAGATTCTTCTGTCTACACTACTAACTTGTATTAGAGGTGATATCCTTTCTGTGGAGAGACTTCACAGAAAGAGTAGGCTAAATGTTTGGTCACCTTAACAAATTAACAGAAAATTATCATTTACTCAAAAGAGCATTGACAGTAATTATTAGATTATTATGTCTTCAACTTACTGATCACAATAATGTACTATGAATTGTAGATAGTATCATTTTTATATAGGAGCGTCTTAGTCTGTTGGGCTGCTATAACAAAATTCCATAGACTGGGTGGCTTATAAACAATAAAAATTTATTCCTCACACTTCTGGAGGCTGAGAGTCCAAGATTAGGGTGCCAGCATGGCCAGGTGAGGGCCCTCTTCCAGCCTGCAGACTTCTCCTTGTGTCCTCATATGGCAGAAGGGAGTAGGAAGCTCTGGAGTCTTTTTAAAAATATTTTCTTATGGAATGACATGATCAAGCTCCAGTATAGGTCTAGCAATTATAAAATCATTATGTGCTTGGGTTGGTTTCTTGATCTCTTTCATTGGTCTATATATGCATTAACTTTTTTTTTTTTGTGGGGAAGATCAGCCCTGTGCCAACATCTGCCAATCTTCCTCTTTTTTTTTTTTTTTTCCTGCTGAGGAAGACTGGCCCTGGGCTAACATCTGTGTCCATCTTCCTCCACTTTATATGGGAGCCACCACAGCACGGCTTGCCAAGCAGTGTGTCAGTGCACGCCCGGGATACGAACCCACGAACCCCGGGCCACCACAGCAGAGCGTGTGCACTTAACCACTTGCGCCACCGGGCTGGCCCCTACATTAAAATATTTTTATAACTAAAATGGAACAATGGGATTTATCACTTCATTGTGAGACATGCTTGTTTTGTTTTGCTGCACAGATACTTAATTCTGGTTTAGAATTAAGCACATATGGATTTCATTTTCAAATGAGATGATTTTTGTCCTTTCTCTTGTTGCTTGGTTGGTTGTTTTTTTTGTTGTTGTTTTTTGAGGAAGATTGGCCCTAGGCTAACATCTGTTGCCAATCTTTCTCTTTTTCTTTTTCTCCCCAAAGCCCCAGGACATAGTTGTATATCCTAGTTGTAGATCCTTCTAGTTCTTCTTTGTGGGACGCCACCTCAGCATGGCTTGATGAGCAGTGAGTAGGTCCGAGCCGGGATCTGAACTGGCAAACCCCGGGCTGCTAAAGCAGAACTCGTGAACTTAACCGCTGCGCCACTGGGCCAGCCCCTCTTGTTGCTTGTTAAATAAGAAAAAGCTTCTTCACATATATAAGAAATTGGCAAATACCAACAAAATGTTCATTGTTCATTGCAGGATGCTCTTCTTTCACAGAAATCTGGAACTTGTCTAGGGGCGGATCAGTAAATCTCATCCTGAGTATACTATCACACTGCACTGACCGAGTGCTTCCTTGTGTTTCAAAGTGAAGTTCTCAGGCTGAGTAAAAGATTCAGAGAAGGGATTTCCCACCCAATAGTACACTTGAGTTGAAATGGAGGAAAAATTATTGTTAAATTTTGTTCTGCAATTTTTACAGGTGGCTTTCAGTAAAACTTGAAACTTACTGGTATTCTTCCTCACTCTGAGCCCAAATAGCAGTGGAAACATTTTTAAGATTTCCTTTTACAATAGATTTTTTCCATAGATTATTTCCTTTTAAATCCATTTATTTTTATTATTATCTTTACATTGTTTTTTACTTAGAAAATAATAATATTTTAGTAAGAAGGAATTAATTTAAAATTAGTGTTTCATAATTCTGGATACCTATCCTAGAGTTGACAACCAAGCTAGCTGGTTTACTGTGGTTTAACTTAAGACAGCTGTGCTCCCAGAGTGATTTGGAATGTTTCTCCTTGTTTTCTGAGGTTATTCTTTACTTGTTAACTTGCTAATGTGTTAAGCTAACTACCAGTTTTTTGGACTTTTCTATTGCATTTTCTTACCCACACCTAATTGTGTCTTCAGCGTACTGGGCGGATGTGTCAAACTGCTGTTGCTGACATTCCTACATATGTCCAGGATACTTTCCTACTTTGTGTGGAATGGAAAATACTATGAAATCATAAGCTAAACGTGCCTTTTTGAGGTTCTGGCATCCATGCTATGACAAACTGCTAAACATTTACAATTCTTTATCACAGCATTGCTTAGTACCATAATTTATATATCCTTTTTTGGTTTAGATTAAGGACTTCAGCTGCAGTCCTTTCTAGAAGCCAGGAAACAGTTGTTAAGATCCCTTCCTGCCTCATAATTCCAAAACCTTTAATGTCATTGCTGTACTAACGACTTCTTGATCTAAATCTTCTTCTTGTTAAATCAAGAAAAGCAATTTTGGGGGGCAGGCCCTGTGGCCTAGTGGTTAAGTTTGGCATGCTCCGCTTCCACAGCCTGGGTTTGATTCCCAGGCACTAACCTAGACCACTCATTGGTGGCCACGCTGTGTCGGCAACCCACATATAAAGTAGAGGAAGATTGGCACAGATGTTAGCTCAGGGTGAATCTTCCTCAAGCAAAAGGAGGAAGATTGGCAACAGATGTTAGGTCAGGGCAAATCTTCCTCAGGGAACAAAAAACAAAAGGAAGAGGGCCGGCCCCGTGGCTTAGCGGTTAAGTGTGCGCGCTCCGCTACTGGCGGCCCGGGTTCAGATCCCAGGCGCACACCAATGCACCGCTTCTCTGGCCGTGCTGAGGCTGCGTCCCACATACAGCAGCTAGAAGGATGTGCAACTACGACATAACAACTATCTACTGGGACTTTGGGGGGAAAAAAAAGGAGGAGGATTAGCAATAGATGTTAGCTCAGAGCCGGTCTTCCTCAGCAAAAAGAGGAGGATTAGCACAGATGTTAGCTCAGGGCTGATCTCCCTCACAAAGTAAGTAAATAAACAAGTAAGAAAAGGAAGAAAAGCAATTTTTGTACCTATTGGAAATGGAATTTTAGTTAAATTTCAACTCCTTCATTTTCAACTTAGATTAAGACAAAGAAGCAAAAAGTAATTTTGAGAGAATATTTTAATCATAGGATTCTTTAACAGCATCTACAGGAACTATTTTTAAACTTTAAGTAGGAAAAGACAGTGAATTCAAAAGTATTTGTGTTTTGTCTCTAGTTGAGTAAACTCCCTTATAAAATCTTTTTAGAATTATATAATGTTAAACCCGGAAAGAACTTAGAATAGGAAACTGGGGATCAGAAGACATTAAATGATTTGCTCTCTTAATTAGTAGCTAAGCTAGGACTTAGCTTCAGAATGCAAACTTTATTATAATTAATTGCAGGAGTTCTCACAAACACACTGGGATGTGACTCATAATGGAGCCACTCACTGATTGAAGTTTAAGCCAAAATTTTAATGGCGCTTCTCAAAAGCTAACCTAGAATTTAGAGTAATGTGCAAATTAAGCTCTTCTTTATGCTGTATATGATCTCCAGGGAAGGAGCCTGTGTTAAGAGTGTCCTGGTTTGCTGTTGCCAAAATTATTTTCTAAAGTACCACTCCAATCATGTGGCTGCTAGTTAACAATATTGGTGGTGGTTTACTGGTGCATACTGTCTGGTCCTACAAATGTGATTTTTCTTCTTAATTCCTGTATGGCCTTAAGCAAGTCCTTTACTATTGCCAATTTTTTTTGACCAGAAAATGTAGCATTTGTACTATTGTGATTATCTGTAACCTCTAAGGTACTGTGCAGACTGTGAATGGAATTTATTTTGTAATGTGGATAACTGAATTTCTCTATCCCTTTAGAGCTGACCTAAAAAAAAAAAACCTTCATTTTTGCCAAAACTAAAGATGATTGATACAGTTTTACATAAAGAAAAAAAAAAGTTAGCTGAAATAGCAGGGAACTCTTTCTAGTCAGATTTGTCCAGAACTAAGCATTAATATATGAAATACTTAGCATAACTATTTGGTGATTTAAATGAAAGAATGTATGAATAAATACATGAAAAAGTAGAGAAAAATTATCTACAGTTTTCCCTTAGGAAATAAATTATGTCTAATGATTTGTATATATGCATGTGTAATACTTTTAAAAGAATTTATACAGTCACTTTGTTCTGAAGCACATAAGGAATCCAAAATGGTATCATGTAATATATTTTATATATATCTTCCATTTAAATTTTACAGTTACTATTATAAGTCTAGATTCTGGTACCAGTCTAGCTGATTACCTGTGAAAGCTTTCATATGTCTTCACCTCTCTCATATTTCATTTTCTTGTAAAATAAAAGATGGCTTTTAGATATCTACCAACTGTAAAATGTAAAGATTGTCAGCAATAGCAGATGTTCATAGTTAGAGATCTTCAAATGGTAATTATCTTTGTTGCATATATGCTCATGTTGGTTAAGATGCACACATTTTACCTTGGTTTATAGTTTTCTCTTCTTTTCTCCTAAGATCTCAGTGGTTCCATAGCATCCCCAGATGTCAAATTAAACCTTGGTGGAGATTTTATCAAAGAATCTACAGCTACTACATTTCTGAGACAAAGAGGATATGGCTGGCTTTTGGAAGTTGAAGATGATGATCCTGAAGATAACAAGCCACTCTTGTATGTAAAAATAGTAATATGTATTTTTGGGTTTTTAGAGCTAGTCTGAGGGATGATGATATTCTTTCATGTTATTGAAAGACAAGTATGGAAAATTTTAACCTTTTTGGTCAAAAGTTGTAGCTATTTTCAGTTTTACTAGTAATTAGAAGAACTGAAATAATGAGAGAATATTTATAACCTATTTAATAGCAAAAATTAAAAGAATCATAATCCTATATCATACCCACCCAAATATACTCCAGATTGTTAGAGCTTACCTGGTTCTATAGCTATGTCAAGTAAACATGCAATCCAAAAAAGCAGGGTGCTTACTGTGGAAATTTAGTTTCACACATTAAGACTTCCAAAAAGATTACTCTCCCAAATCTCTCCCATATACCACTGGGAGGACTATAGGGAGACTTTCACTTTCTTCATAGTACTTGAAATTTTTTGAGCAATTATGTATCACTTGGAAACAAAAGTAAAGAGTTTAACAATTTCGGAAAGAAGAACCTACAGCTTTGTAAAATGGAGGCATTACTAAGTTATTCTTTGTAGTAATTATTGGTAGATCAAGTGCTAAAACATCCTGTTTTCTTGGTGTTAATATACCATATTTTATCTGATCTAAGGTGCTGTGGATTATAAGATGCAGTTATTTTACATTTATCAGTAAGAAAGAGAAAGTGCCTAAGATAGCTTAAAGCTAGGACATCAAAGAGCTATCTCTTTAGTGTAAGGAGAAATGAGAAATAACCCACCATACAAAAAGAGACAGCAAAGAAGTTTGCTTGTCTCAATTTGGCACTGGGTAGGGTGTTGGAAGAAAAATTTCCCCCAAGAATGTAAACCCTACACCAGTTCACATTTAGAACTACAGTCTGAATTATCAGTATGGTCCAAAAAAGTCTCAAGCAGAGAATTTTATTTAAAGCTGTCCCAAATTGGTAGTGCCTCCAGGAGACTGGCAAAAGGAAAGGCAGACCTTGAAGCGCTTGACTTCACTCCAGACTGACAATTATAAGACACTACTGATTGTGAGATGCATCCCAACTTTAGAGGTGTTGAAAATATACACCTTGGGGCCGGCCCCGTGGCTTAGCGGTTAAGTGCGCGCGCTCCGCTGCTGGCGGCTCAGGTTCAGATCCTGGGCGCGCACCGACGCGCTGCTTCTCCGGCCATGCTGAGGCTGCGTCCCACATACAGCAACTAGAAGGATGTGCAGCTATGACACACAGCTATCTACTGGAGCTTTGGGGGGAAAAAATAAATAAATGAAATCTTTAAAATAAAAGAAAATGTACACCTTGGAATCAGTGAAATATGGTACTTCAAATGTTTTGTTGACCTATGGAGACTATACCATCATATTTAAACTTTTCTTAAATTGTCCTTTAACTGTCTCAGTATTCAGAAGTGTTTGCCTTTTAAGAATTTTTATTTCAAAATTATAGGGAGGAATTGGATATCGATCTAAAGGATATTTACTACAAAATTCGATGTGTTTTGATGCCACTGCCATCGCTTGGTTTTAATAGACAAGTGGTGAGAGACAATCCTGACTTTTGGGGTCCTCTGGCTGTTGTTCTGTTCTTTTCCATGATATCATTATATGGACAGTTTAGGGTAAGTATATCTTAACTTTATACAAATTCTGAATATTTTAAGAGTTTTAAAATTAAAAATAACCAAATATTAACTGTAATGCTACATTATGTTGAAGTGCTTTGCCTTTACCTGTTATTTCTCACTTGTTCATCTCTAGAACTCTTCTCAATTAAATAAGTGGGAAGTACGTTAGATTATTGCTTTCTAAACTTTTCCACATCATCATTCACGTAGAAAGTATTAATATTTGTATGGCAACTGGAATAAATGGATTGGACTACTCTGAACTGACCAGAAGTGACCCAATGACTAGAAGTGATCAAAAGGGCTGCCCATGCCCTTTCTGATTTCCCCAAGGGATGAAGAGTTTGAAACATAATACTCGTAATCGTGTTCTTACCTTTTATTCATTTTTAGTTCTGTTTTTTAAAATAAACATTTTAATAAATGGTGACAAGGATTCTATCAGTATTTGTTTTTATGTAATACTTTTTCCTACTGTCAGGCACTTTGTCTTTATCATCAGAACACAACAGATACACATCACTCCCTCATCCCTAGTTTAAGGCTTGAGGGGAGTGAAAAAATAACTCTTTACCACAGAGTGATTTGGTAATGAATTAGTTTCCCGTTGCTGCTGTAACAAATTTCCACAAGTTTGGTGCCTTAAAACAATGCAAATTTATTCTTTTACAGTTCTGGAAGTCGGAAATTCAAAACCAGTGTTAAAGAGCTAAGATCAAAATATCAGCAGGGCTGGTTCCTCTAGAGGCTCCAGAGCAGAATCTGTTGCTTGCCTCTTCCCACATCTAGAGGCTGCGAGCATTCCTTGGCTTCTGGCTGCATCGCTATAATCTCTGTTTCCATGGTTACATTGCCTTCCTCTCTACTGTAGTCAAATCTCTCTTTGCCTCCTTTTTTTTTCCCCCGCAAAGCCCCAGTAGATAGTTGTACGTCGTAGTTGCACATCCTTCTAGTTGCTGTATGTGGGAATGCGGCCTCAGCATGGCCGGAGAAGCAGTGTGTTGGTACGTGCCCAGGATCCGAACCCGGGCCACCAGTAGCGGAGCACGTGCACTTAACCCCTAAGCCACGGGGCCGGCCCTGCCTCCTTTTTTTTAAGGACAGTTGTGATTATGTTTGGTACTCACTCAGATAATCCAGAATTGTCTCCCCGTAACAAGATCCTTAACGTAATATAACACTAGTCCTATTAATATTTGCCTTAGATCAATAGTTTATATCAAGTATTCTGTTGGGGGTCGGCCCCGTGGCTTAGCGGTTAAGTGCTCGCGCTCCGCTCCTGGCGGCCTGGGTTCGGATCCCTGGCGCGCACCAACACACTGCTTCTCTGACCATGCTGAGGCCACGTCCCACGTACAGCAACTAGAAGGATGTGCAGCTATGACATACAACTATCCACTGGGGCTTTAGGGGGAAAATAAATAAATAAATAAAATCTTTAAAAAAAAAAAAAGTATTCTGTTGGAAGTCTAAGGACCATTGAAGAAGTTGAATGGGGGCCCTGGTCTCCTACCCACCACCAATCCCTCATCCAGAACATTTCTGATTTTATCTATTTTGTATAATCTTTCATTTGAACAAAAAGTTCTAAGGCTAAAAACAGATGATCATTACCTCCATAGAATATCGCTCAATTTGGCTTTGCTTGGTGTTTTCTCGTGACTGGATTGAGTTCATGCGTTTTTGGCAAGAATACCACAGAAGTGACATTGTGCCCTTCTCTGCATACTATCGAGGAGTACCTGATTTTTTTGTGTGTGTGTGTGTGAGGAAGATCAGCCCTGAGCTAACATCCAATGCCAATGCTCCTCTTTTTTTTTTTTGGTGAGGAAGACTGGCCCTGGGCTAATATCTGTGCCCATCTTCCTCTATTTTGTATGGGACACCGCCAAAGCATGGCTTGACAAGCGGTGCATCGGTGCGCACCTGGGATCCGAACCTGCAAACCCTGGGCTGCCAAAGTGGAGCTGGCACACTTAACCGGGCCGGCCCCAGGGAGTGCATGATTTTGATATGTCTTATTACTGGTGCTGTTAACGTTGATCATTTGGTTAGGTGATGGGGTGGTGTCTGCCCAATTCCTCCACTGTAAAGTTGCTATTTTTTTCTTTTTAATTAATAGATATCTTGTGGAGATACTTTGTGACAATGCAAACATCCTGTTTCTCCTCAAACTTTAGCTCACTAATTTTAGCATCTGTTGATGGATCTTGCATGCAACAGTTATTTCTGTATTGTTTACTGAATGGTGATTTTCTATTTTCTTCATTCCTTCCACATATATTAATTGGTATTCTCTATGGAACTGCTGCCTCTTCTTTGCTATTACTTAATCATTAAGCTATTTATTTATTTTAGTGTGGACTCATGGATATTTATTTTATTTTCTAGATTTTAATCCAATATTATCATCACTTATTTCATTGCTTAGATTGGTCTAGCTTTAGCCATTGGGAGCTCCTTCAGGGTAGCTTCTGTTTCCTTTTGACATATTCCCATCCTTTTTTGAGCACTTCCTTTCATCTGACTCCACAAAGTTTTCTGGGCTTATCTTTTATTTTCCTTGCCCCAGCCCTGGAATCAACCATTTCTCTAAGGAGTCCCAGTTCCTTTTATTGGAGAATGGTATTTTGAAACCAGGATTTGGACAGTAAGAGTGCTTATGTTCCTACTGGGGTGTCATTATCTCTAGACCCTCAAAGCAGACAGAACTTGGAATTATATGCATGTATCATTATTACACTAAGTCTCAGGAGTTAAAATTGTGTGAAATGTCTTCCGTATTCTGTTACTTGGATAAATATGTAATTAATGTAAATTTTAAAGACCTCCTGAGAAGGATGGTAACTTGTTTCAGGGATAAATTTTCCTTGCAGATGCTGTAAACCAGGGGATTGGAAGTAGACACTTTGTTCTCTTTCTGCAGTAATCATTAATCACATATCTTGAAATACTGAGGGTTCCTTAGGAAATTGATCATTGCTAAACTTTCAATTTGGATGTAAAATTGTATTACACATTGTATTCTTATTAAGTTTTGGAAAGAATTAACTGGGAACTCAAACAAACTGTCTGTGACCTGAAGTTGGGTTTACCAAACTATCTTATATGGCAGAGAATTGAGTTCCTGGGAAATTATCAGCTTGTTTGGTACAAAGATATTAATTGCACAATTTTTTTTTCCCTTAAGGTGGTTTCATGGATTATAACCATTTGGATATTTGGTTCACTAACAATTTTCTTACTGGCCAGAGTTCTTGGTGGAGAAGTAAGTAGCTAATTTTGAAAATAGCCTTTTTCTTTTTGATAAGCTGTATTTTTGATACTGCAGATACTATTAGTAGCTATATTCATCCTAATAGTTTCCTGTCCCAGAATTGCTTTTAAGTTATGCTACTTCCTTTAAGATGATCAACATATTAGTATTGTGCATATTCAATAAATATTACAAAAAATGAAGAAGAAAGAAATGATTCTATCCCACTCATAAGTAATTTACAGCTTTTTAGGGAAGCATACAATTCATTCTCTGTTACACAGTTCTCAAATTTTTTGATCTCAGGTCTCCAAAGAGATTTCTTCATGTGGGTTATATTCATCAATATTTACCATGTTAGAAATTAAAATAAAAATTTTAAATATAGGGCCCAGCACCGTGGTGTAGCGGTTAAGTGCACGCTCCGCTGCTGGCGGCCCGGGTTTGGATCCCGGGCGCACAGCAATGCACCACTTGTCAGGCCATGCTGTGGCGGCCTCCCATATAAAGTGGAGGAAGACGGGGACAGATGTTAGCCCAGAGCCAATCTTCCTCAGCAAAAGGAGGAGGATTGGCAACGGATGTTAGCTCAGGGCTAATCTTCCTCAAAAAAAAAAAAAAAAATTTTTTTAAATATATATTTATTCATTTGAAACTAAAAATAGGGGCCAACCCTGTGGCATGGTGGTCAAGTTAGGCATGCTTTGCTTCGGTGACGCAGGTTCGTGGATTTGGATCCCGGGCACAGACCTACACCACTCATCAGCCTTGCTGTGGTGGTGACCCATGTACAAAATAGAGGAAGGTTGGCTCAGATGTTAGCTCAGGGCGAATCTTCCTCACCAAAAAAAACTAATCTAAAAATAAACCAAATACATTTTAACATAAATAATACATTTTTAAGAAAAATAACTTTCAAAACAAAAACGTAAGTGAGACGTTGTATTATTTTGCATTTTTGCAAGTAGCTTTAACCTCTGGCTTCTTGGAAGCTGGATTCTAATATCTGCTTTCTGCATTCAGTCTGTTATGATAAATTGTTTTGGTTAAAGTATATGAAAACAATAAGCCCTCATACAGATGTGTAATTGGAAAAGGGAGAGTATTTAAAGCCTTTCTGGGTGATTGTGGATATTCTTCTCTGATACTACACCAGTACTCAACAAGTAATCATTTCTTAAAGGTTTGCTGCAATGAGGAATCTCAGACCATATCAGTGAACTTTTCGTTCTCTGTTTCATTAAAATTTACGTTGGACAGATCTTTTTACCCATGCATGGTCATTTGGAAAACATTGGTTTACTGAGTTTTGTGGATCTTCCAAATGTTGACACATTTTAATATACAGTATCAGAAAATAACATTTATTAATGTCACCACCCATCTCATCAGAAAAGCCTGTATGTATTGGAAAACTGTCAGGCTTACAGTGGTGGGTACAAGTTTTCCAAAATTCTAATTTTTGCTTGAAAGATAGGATTTTATCATTTGCAACAAATACTGTCGGGATTTTTTTTTTTTTTTTTTTTTGTGAGGAAGATCAGCTCTGAGCTAACATCCACGCCAATCCTCCTCTGTTTGCTGAGGAAGACTGGCCCTGGGCTAACATCTGTGCCCATCTTCCTCTACTTAAATGGGACGCCACCACAGCATGGCTTGACGAGCAGTGCGTCGGTGCGCTCCCGGGATCCGAACCCGGGCCACCAGCAACAGAGCATGCACACTTAACTGCTACGCCACGGTGCCGGCCCCTGTCTGTTGGTTTTTTTGAAGCAATAGGCTCACTTCATTCATTTTCAAGAACATGCCTGCCAGTACCCAACTCTGAATAACCAGAGTTTGTCTTTCATTTATTCTTTCACATAAAAAATGATGTTCCATGGAAAAAGCATCTAATTCAACTCTTCACTGAAACAGTTGTACAAGTGCTCTTCCTTGAGATAACCATTGAATCAGGATACAGCAGAAATGCTTTCTGCGTACTTCGCATTTTGTTATACAGAATATTAAAAAGACATATACTCAACGGTTGAGGTTTAATAAAATGAATCATTTTAACTGCTTCATTAAGGAAGTTCTTAAGTGAAACTGGCTTTTTTTCTTCTTTCTTTGTGAGTGTGTGGTAGTAGAGAACACAGTAACTACCAGGACAGTTCATGCCATCTTGATATGTTTTAGCCACCATTGCTTTTGCCCTATTAGTACCAATATAAACCCAATGAAAAAGGCAAATAATGTTTTATTACTATTATAAAAAATAGTTTTGACCTTCCAGTCTTCTGGAAGAGTCTCTGGGACCCCCAGGGGTCCATGGGCCACACCTTGATAACCACTACTCCATTAAATAAGACTTTATGAATTACTATAAACCTAGGAATTCTAGCAGTTTATTCTGTGGAGAGAGTAAAGCAGAGGGGATGCCAGGGAGAGTTATGATGTGGGTGCTGACTTATCAGGCTGACTCTATGAACATTAACGCTAAATGCAGAAACCTTGAGTGCTTTACTCGCACTTGGTGGAAAGATCTGTCAAGTCTGTTAACTTGGCCCCAGCTCTTGTTCTGCTTTCCAGATCCCAAAATTATGTTGCTGTTGTCCCATCTTCTCTTCTCCTGAGTATGCCTCTTATAAGTAGGAGTTTCTTTTTTCCCTTCCCTTTTAATGGAGAGTCAGTGATATTAGATATATGTGCTTAATCCATCATCCTAACCTAAAATTCTTGAATAAGTTTAGAATAATGTTTATGTGTAAACTTTTTCACTCTTCACATGGACGTTTAAAATAATTCTTATAGATTAAATGTTTTGGTAATTTAGCACTGTTGATGTAGGAGTTGAGACCTAGATCTTAATTTGATCTCTGTCACCTACCAGCTTTGCTTTCCTGAACAAAGCACTTTGTCTCTCTAAGAATCAGTTTCTTCATAATGGGGACGATAATACCTACTTCACAGGGTTGTTCCTGCATTTGATCGTCACAACATGTGAAGCCTCCTCACAGAGCTTGGCACACAGTAGCCACTAAAAAATATTTTTCTCTTCGGTCTCTCCTGTCTGCCCTCCCTTCCCTTCTAATCTACATTTGTCACATCTAGCTTCTCTAGACCTTGAATTTTTCATCTGAATAAGGTGTTGTGGTCCCTTTAAATAATCCTCCTACAACTTAAGGGAAGTATTGACAAAGTATACTATAGAGATATGCTGAAGATAATTGTATATATAAGTCTGAAGCTCAAAAGAGAGAGAAGGGCTGTAAATGTAGATTTGGATATCATCAGAAAATTGATGATAATTGAAACCATGGTGGGTTGGTGAGACTATTCAGGAACATAGGAGACTATATGATAATTTGAAATATAATGCATGTGATACTTCATGATTTCTTCTTAATTCTCACATTTATGTAAGTACAACAAAGACTATATGATGATCAATGGTGATTAAAATGAGTATCTTGATTTCTATGATATTTATTTAAAATTTTGAAAATTCACAGGTTGCATACGGCCAAGTTCTTGGAGTTATAGGGTATTCATTACTTCCTCTCATTGTAATAGCCCCTATACTTTTGGTGGTTGGATCATTTGAAGTGGTGTCTACACTTATAAAAGTAAGTAGTGTGTATTATAGAAAGTAGTTTACTGTTTTCCAATAACAAAATTATACTAGTTCTATAGCTAAGAATATTGTAATCTATAACAGTTTATCAAACAATTGGCAATATTTTGGAACAAGGACCTTACTCACTGATTTTACCAATTGTATTTCTTTTATTTTCCACTTTTAATGACCAGGTATTGTAGTGTATGTCTAGGGGGGAATAAAGAACAAAGAACAAATCAGGCCTCAGGATAGTACACTGAGGATTTTTTTAATGTTTAATTTTTCTTCTCTATGCTGGTAATACAAGTTCACCTGACTTAGATTTTGTGGGAGATAGTTATTTAAAATTCCACTGGACATTTTATTTAATAACTGTTACTTCTATTTGAATAGTAACTTCCTTATCAAATATGATAGACATGGTTTTAATAAGTTGACTTTTCTATATTGCAGACATCAGGACTTCTTTATGCTGTGTTAAATTTATATTAGCATGTGTAACCATTTTAGACATTCACTGATAATATTAAGTATTAATAATAAGTAGAAATTTTACTTAAATTGTGAACAACTTTAGGAAATAAATGACTGCTTTAGCACATGTGTGTATATTATACAGTGAATGTAATTTTTTTTTCTGTATGGAAAATATAGCTTTTTAAGACCATCACTTTCAGAGCTGCCATTATGTAGCCTTCACACTAAAGTATTCGTTTTGAAGTAGAGCCACTTAATTTTTATGACATTTGGTTTTATTTAAAGTTCATTACTAATTCCAATATAAAAAAAATGATTCCTTTTAGAATTGGGTAACTACAGGCTAATACTGACATTATATAAGCATTGCATATTGAGAAGAGTATAGATTTTGGAACCAGTCAGTTCTGAATTCAAATCCTGGTTCTGCCACTTACTTGCTGTCTGCCTTGGGGGGAGGTATCTTTTCTTATCCTCCTCTGCAAAATGGGAATCTTAATTACTTTTTAGAGTTTGTTATTAAAATTTTAAAGTTTATATAATGCCTAGAACGGTGCTTGGCACAGAGTAGACACTCAAGTGGTAGCTGTTATTATTACAAATATTATAGAAGAATATTTTGAGAACATCTTTGAATGTTTGCACTGTTTGAACATTTAGAGACCAAAGAGAAGACTTTTCCTTCCTCTACATTCTAATCCTAAAATCTTTTTTTTTTTTAATTGGTATTATTAGCACTTAGTTTAAAAGTCTTGCAGTGTGGGAGCTAGCCCCATGCTGGCGTTTAATTATCTAGCATTAGTGAACATACCACTTTACTGAATCATTCAGGATCATTTCCTTCTTTTGTGTTGTTTTTACTTGGGTTTAGGCTTGTTGGAATCCTTCTGAGACTACTCCCAAAATTGCTTAAACTGTGTCCTCTGGTCATTTTAGTCATCGAGTTCAACTGAAAATTGGTCCTTAATATTCTTTATGCAACATATGAATGTACTTTTATAAATCAGGAAAGTTTTTTCTTTGTGAGGAAGATCAGCCCTGAGCTAACATCCATGCCAATCCTCCTCTTTTTCGCTGAGGAAGACTGGCCCCAGGCTAACATCTGTGCCTGGGGGATTTTTATATGGGATGCCACAACAGCATGGCCTGACAAGTGGTGCCTTGGTGCGTGCCCGGGATCCGAACCCGGGCCGCCAGCAGCGGAGCACGCACACTTAACTGCTACACCATGGGGCCAGCCCCAGAAAAGTTTTTTCTATCATTAAAAATTTAAGATAAAATTATTTTTAAACTTCAGATTTTTCTTTGCCAAATTTTTTTTCCTAATTGCTTAATCTTCTGTGTGTAGTGAGCTGTTGTACGTTTCTGGTTTCAGTCCAAGGTTTGTTGAGAAATATGTTTCAAAACTCTCATCATTTAACTCTAGCATTAGAATACAGTTTAATCTACAAGCACTAATTTTTTTTAACATTAAATCTCTATAACTCTTACCAATCTTTAACCATTTATTTACAACAAAAAATTTAATCATGACATACAAATGCAATTTGATCATAATTTTATTTCATATATTTCCCTATACTTTTCTGTAGGTTTAAAATATTTAGTAGGTTTTTGGGGGGTTTTTTTGTTTGTTTAAAAAGGACAATGGAAAGTTGGACCATCTCAAATACATTTTCAATCAGTTTGCCAATATTAATTTTTCACCTCTGTACCCTAACCCATTTTTTACTTCTGAGGATGATTTTGCCCCCCAAGCACATTTGGCAGTGTCTGGAGGCATTTTTGGGTGTCACAAATGGGGTGGGAGGTGGAATGTTACTAGTATATAGTGGGTAGAGGCCAAGGTTACTGCTAAACATCCTACACTGCACAGGACAGCTTCCTACAACAATTATCCAGTCCAAAAATGTCAATAGTGCAAGGTTGAGAAACCCTGCTCTGTGTCAAGTCTGTTTCTATCATATTTTCCCTATTTCTACCCTCCGAGTTCTTCCTTTCATTTTATTCTATAAAATGCCTTCAGTGACTGCATCAATAGGTACTATATAAATTACCAGTGGAAATAATTTAAAATTAGTTATGTGTATAATCAGAAAACCACAGTATATTTTATTTAACTCTTGACCAAAATGTTATATTTTTTCCTCCTTTTTATTTAATCCTATACTTCTACCTATCCCTGGGGAAGTGCTGTGATGCTTAATAAACATTGTGTCAAGTTTTTACTTAATCTGTTTTCCTACTTCTTAGAAGAAAAAAAAAGAAAAATTTCTTCTTTGTAAGAATCAGTTAGTTTTCTTTCAGCAATCAAATTTCTTTCAGCAATTTGTCCCAATAATAGTTTTTCTAAAAGTTGCCTTATCTTAAGTCACCAGAGACACTTGTTAAAGACTGATAACTAAATCCTTCCCTTAGAGACTCTGATTCAACAGATCTAGAGTGAATTCCAGATTCTCTTTTTAATAGGCCCTGAGGTGATTTTTATGATTAGTCAAGTTTGATAACAAAAGACCAGTTGCAGAAGTCAAGGAGCAGAGTAAGGGCCAACATTCTTCATAAGTTTTAAACATTCTCAATAAGTTTTTTTGTTTACCGCAATTAGTTGTCAGGCTTGTTTTAAAAAAATATTGTAAATGTTATTTTTACTCTATGATACCCAAAATATTAATTGACTTGCTAATATGCTGCCTTTTGTCTTTTTTGTTTGTTTTTTAAAGCTGTTTGGTGTGTTTTGGGCTGCCTACAGTGCTGCTTCATTGTTAGTGGGTGAAGAATTCAAGACCAAAAAGCCTCTCCTGATTTATCCAATCTTTTTATTATACATTTATTTTTTGTCCTTATATACTGGGGTGTGATCTAAGTCATATATGAGTAGAAAAAGACGATGTTATATTTGTGTGTAGGCTGGGAATTCTTGCTGAGGGGATTGAAGAAAACCTGTTGCTGGTAAAATTTTACATGCTCCAGATGTAAAGGCAGGTTTAAGGTCTTTTTAAAACAATATTTTTTGTATTTAATTAAGCAATCGCAGTTATCTGGATTTTTTTTTGGTCAGAATTCTAAATTCTGTTTGATTCTTCATATTCCAGTGAATAAAATATAAAAGCATTGTGTTTTTTAAGATTCTGTCAATATTCACCTAAAAACTTGTGCCAAAAGCACCTGGAATGGTAATTATATTTCACTTGAAGGGTAAATATGACAACATCCTGATAATCTAAAAGTGCAATTTTTTTCTTTAAAGGGTTTTCTCCTGCATCACAGATCCTGTAGATATATATTTATATTTATACATATATATTTATGAAATAATTCTTATTCATAAAATATATTTCTGAATAGCCTAAAAATTAAGATATTTTAAATCTGATGCTTAAACTTTCTTTAATTTGGCCATTAATCTTTTTATTTATAAATTTAAATTTGTTTTATAAATCGTATATAATTTTTAAAATCGCATACGTGCTTCAGTATGTCCTTATTAAGAATTCTTAATAACGAAAACTAATTTTAACAGTTGCTGATGTAGATTTTGTTTCTCTGAGTGTGCTTTTAAAAACCATTTTTGAGTGTCTAAACATCTGATTTAAAGTTTCTGTTTATCTTTCTGACCAAAGGAACAAGAGGTATAATGGATATAGCATTCATTAAAATTGTCAGTATGTAGAAAAACAGTAATATTTATAGCATCAGTAAATATTTTTAAGTGGTACTCCTAAGTCATAAAAGTTGCTGGAAAGACACCTTTAAAATCTTGTGGTCCTGAACAATGTTATATGAAGTAGAAAAAAATAAAATGCATCCCAGCTCTGTGTTTTGTTTTATAACATCCTGTCCTATATTACTTGATATTTAAACAAGTATCAGGTACTCTTTAACAAGTGTACAAATCGGCTAAGAGAAATATTAAGAAATTTTAACTAGTGAAATTTTTGTTGCAAATGATTTCATAGACTCTAGGTGTACCTTTAATTAATATTACTTTGTAAAGTAGATAAAATATTTTATTTATGTCCGTAAACTAGCAAATGCCTAATAACTATTAGCAAATTATTGTATTATCCTTTTTGGTCTCAGCTGGAGAGTTAACTGCTGTCCTCAATAGGATAACATGGCGTCACTTGGTATGTATTCCTTTAGCAACCTTATCCATCAGGAAATAACCAGCAACTCTAAAGCCAGCCTACAAATTAGCAAGATATCAAGCCCATCTCTCTTCCATTTTCCCTCTTCCCCCGAAAAAAAGAAAGAAAAAACTTATTTTAAGCTGCAGGAAGAGTGTGGAGCTACCTTTGAGCCAGAATAATATGGAAAATTACATATGCTGACTTTTTAAACAGGCTTAGGAAAACAGATTAGAAGCACAAGAGGGATAGAACTTCTAGAACCTAAAATAATATGAAGTAATCAGGAAGGATCTATAGCTACAGAAGCAGCAACTGTAAAATAGACATTTGTCATATTTCAGGAGTTCCTGATGTCAATACTTTGTTAAAATGGATTGTTGTATTTGATGTTCATAGTGTTGACCCTGGAATTTTCCCCAGAAAGCTTAGGGGTCCGTACCAGGGAGTAGAATTTTACTAAGCAGTAAGTCAAGGCATTTTAGAACCAACTCTATCAAAAAATGGTTTCTTTTTTTTTTTTCTTGTGAGGAAGATCAGCCCTGAGCTAACATCCGATGCCAATCCTCCTCTTTTTTTTCTTTTCTTTTTTTTTTTTTTTTTTTGCTGAGGAAGATTGGTCCTCAGCTAACATCCGTGCCCATCTCCCTCCACGTTATAGGGGACACTGCCAGAACGTGGCTTGACAAGCAGTGCATTGGTGCGCGCCCGGGATCCAAACCTGTGAACCCTGGGCCGCCAAAGCAGAGCATGCGCACTCAACCACTTGTGCCACCAGGGCAGCCCCTGGTTTCATTTTTTTAAGCTATCATTTTTTTTAAGATGTGAAGGAAAAGTTCACTTACATGGATCATTTTTATGCCTAATGATGTAAGATAAAATGAAGTATTTATATTCTAAGAAGATATTTAAAAATAATAGCATTTGATCTTGGGAACTGCCCTGTTTATGGTATATATAAATACAGTTTATAATGTTTCAGACTCAACCAACATCTTCATGTGCTAATGAGCAAAGCAGTTAAAACAGATTGTCAGTTTGAAAACGTGATTTGTAAGTGTGTACAAGATACAGTACTGCTACAGCTAATAATGTTAAGCTGACCCTAACAATGTCCTCTCCTTGAATTTTTATATAATATTTTCTAAGTAATATTGATTTTGTCATGATTCCAACCTAATTATTAGTTCATTAGTATTTTTAAAGCAGAACTAGCCGGATAGTCCCTTCTAATTGTGTCTGTGTGTGTATGTGTTTTAAGTGTTATCAGTTGTAGTAATCCTGATGAATGTTAATCCTCAGAAAAAGAATGAGACATATTTACTTCTGTTTCAAATTGTAAAATAATTGAAATTTTGATTAAAAATCAGTCTATATATAATTTTCGTTGTATTAAAAAACAGTTTAGAAAGATTTGTAAAGTTTTATGAACCATTATTAAACTTGCTTCTTTCTAAGGTCTATAAGACAGTTTTATAAACAATGTGTCTGTTTCCAAAAATTCCCCAAATATTAAGATACTAATATAGAGTATTAGTGAAAACTTGCATTGACTTAAAATATGAGTTAGATATTTTTAAGTATTGTTTAAAATTCAGTCAGCTTATTTTTTAAAATTCTGATGTAATAAAACATTGAATAAAATAATGCTTCTACAAACTAATAAAAACAGAATATTTTTCATATTCAGCAAAACTAACTGCATATTTTAAGATGATTGTTATTTATTTATCTTTTACATTTTTATTAGTGCATATTTTAGCCAGTTTTAGGCTTTAGGAAATTGTGACATGTTTGTTAAGTTTTGTTAAAATATCTTACATACAATTCTTTTTTTTTTTTTTGTAGTTGAACAAATTTGGTTTATCGTTTTGTTCTTTGCAACAAAGGAGAACAACACACATCATGAGGAACCATAGGGTGTCTCAGAATCTTAAAAAGGACCTATTATAGGATTTAGGCTTGTGTTAATACAATTCTTGCCAATTTCATGGCATGGCAGTCTGAAATAAGTCTTAATAGAGCTAAAAATCACCCTCAGCAATTCTCTGCTCTGATATTTTAGCAACATATACAGAATAATAGTGTTTTATTATCCTCTTTCATAAATTTTTTTTATTGAATCCTTGTGTTATACCTTACCTTGTATTATGTTTTAATTTCCCTTTAGAAACTGAATTACAAGTGCTCTAATCCTCATCTGTATAATTTCCTGGCAGTGGTTTGTGTGTTTGAGAATCTGTTGCCACTTTTTAAATCCAAAATATGGTTGTGACATGAGTCAAGACTAGATGTTCTTGTATCTTTACACTTGGCATCATGATGTTTTCTGAGGGAAGTTCCACTTGTGAATACATTTTCTTTATAAAAGAGGTGTGCATTTTAGACTCTACCATGTCGTTATGGGATGTAGTGATCTGAAAGGAGATAGTTAAGAGAATATTCCCTGTACAAGGCGTGTATATATATATTAAACAAGAAGCTTAGGGTTAAGTTTCTCATTTGAAATTCTTTTGATATGCTGAGGTTGCAATTTGGAGGCTAATTTAGGGAAAAACCTTGGGATAATTAAGATGGTGTTTTACTAATTTCCTACTGTACATTTTGTTTTGGTATTAACTCTGGTTTCAACTTTTCTAATTTTCAGCAAGGTATCCACAGGCTTTTACTTAGAAGATCTTTATAGTTTACAAGTCCTTGAAAAAAATTCCTCAAACCTCCCTTCTGAACAGTTCAGTGGTATATTAATGCTCTCACTGAGATTGTTTTTTTAGAAATTAATATGAAAAAATGTTGTTTTATTATAAAATATTTCGGGGCCGGCCCCATGGCTTAGCGGTTAAGTGCGCTCGCTCTGCTGCTGGCGGCCCGGGTTCGGATCCCGGGCGCGCACCGACGCACCGCTTCTCTGGCCGTGCTGAGGCTGCGTCCCACATACAGCAACTAGAAGGATGTGCAGCTATGACATACAACGATCTCCTGGGGCTTTGGGGGAAAAAATAAATAAATAAATTTATAAAAAAATAAAATATTTTGAATTCAACTTGTAATTAGAGCATATAAAGGTTATGAATAATTATGGGGGGGAAAAGTAAGCTTTCCTACCTGTAATAATTTTGTTAAATTAACGCTTAGAATATAAGTAAATTAGATTTGTAGAGAATAGAAACCTGGTTTTTCTATAATTGTTGCCACTGAGCAATTTTTATTAAAAAACAAACAAGCAAAAGAAAGCTTACCAAACTATTTACACAGGATCAAGTGAAATTACACAGAATGACTGGTTGTGGGAGAAATCTATCATTTAGTGATAAAGAGAAAAAGATAATATTAAGTGAATTGCTTGCTGCTATTCACATAATAAGCACTCATCGTTGAAAGTAAATGATTGAAATTCTACATTTTTGCTCAATTTTATAATGATGTTACTTGCTTTTGTGGAAATAATCAGTTGCTATATAAAGTATCACTTAAATAGTGTACACCATTTGATAATGAAACAACCCATATGTTTTGTAATCCTTATGCAAAATTACTTTCTATGTTAATTATAGTCTCTCCACAGAAAACAGTATAAATATTCTTATTCATGATGATGGGACTAAGTGCTAAGTCACTCATATTCAATCTTTTTTGCCAAATGAGATTTAGGAAAATCTTTTGCCTAATACAAATTTATTTTCAAAGAATAGTACTGGTGGTGGCCCCAAGAATAAAACATTCAGAAGAAACAGTATTTGAGTTGGATACCCTGAATGTGAAGAGAGAATACATATTCATCAAATATTTATTGACGCCTTTCTATGTGCCAGGTACTGTGCTGGGTGCAGGGATACAATGATATGCAACACCCTAACCTTAATGAGCCAGTATTGTTGGAGAGATAGCCAATTAGTTTCACAGATTGTAAAACAATTACAACAAATGGAGAAAGAGAGGTCTGTGGTGGCGGGCGAGTGTATAATGGAGGAATTAGATGAGAAAAGCCTTCCCTGAGGCAATGATGCTTAAGCTGAAATTTTAGGGATAAGTAAAAGTTAATTAGGCAGAGAGGGGAGGGAAGACTTACTGACAGAGGGAATAGCAGATGAGTAGAAAACCCTTTTGGCTGAAGTTTAGTAGTTTATGAAATTGAACAGGTAAGTTGACACCACACTATACCTGACATTCTAAGCCATATTTTGTCAGAGCTTTTGATTAGAAATACGGTGTCAGAAACATGTGCTTTTAATACTAAAGGCCAAGATAATGCAATTCTACTCTTGATATATACCCAACAGAAATGCATGTACATATACCATAAGAGAGATGGTGTGCATAGTAACATGATTCATAATAGCCAAAAATAGGAGACAGCGTGTCCATCAACATAGACTAGATAAATAAATATAATTATACAGTGGAATCTTCTGCAATGAAAATGAATGACTAGAGCCTCATGCAGGAACATGGAGAATTTCACAAGCATAATGTTGAATGAAAGAAGCGGGCACCAAAGAACTGTACTGTATTGCTCCATTTATATAAAGATCAAACACAGGCAAAATCAAGCTGTAGTGTTTAGGGATTCGTGTTGAGGTGCCAAGTCTTTTTTAAACAGCTTTAATGAGGTAGTATTTACACACCACAAAATTCATCCATCATAAGTGTATAGTTTGATTTTTAGTAAATTTGTACAGTTGTACAACCATCACCACAATCCAGTTGGCAAAGTCATTTATGTGTGTGTGTGTATGTGTGTGTGTGAGAGAGAGAAAGAACAGCCCTGAGCTAATATCCATGCCAATCCTCCTCTTTCTTTTGCTGAGGAAGACTGGCCCTGGGCTAACATCTGTGCCCATCTTCCTCCACTTTATATGGGACGCCGCCACAGCATGGCCTGACAAGCAGTGCATTAGTGCACGCCGGGGATCCGAACCTGGGCTGCCAGCAGCAGAGCGCGCACACTTACCTGCCATACCACAGGGCCGGCCCCGGCAAAGTCATTTTTATAAAAAGTTAGAAAGTGGCCACCATAAAAGTCAGGTTAGTGGTTATCCTTAATGGGGAGGGAGCATTATATTTGGAAAGAGTCATGAGAAGGATTTCTTTTGTGGGTGTTTGGTTTTTAATAATTCATTAAGCTGTATGTCTTATGTACCTTTGTGTATGTGTTAACAGTGCATCCTGAAGGATTTTTTTGAATTGTTTTAGACAGGTTGCACATTTAACATAGTTAAATTACCACTTTGCATCTTACTCTTTTCATGTATTATTCCATAGCCATCTTTTCATATTATACAAACTTCATACCGCCTCTTCAGACAACTGTTCTCTGAATCCTCTTAACTATTCAACCATGTGCCCCCGTTAATCTCTTATTACATTATTGCTTATTTCATTCATAGCACTACTACTCTCTAAGTGTCTAGATTTTTTTTTTAAATTGCTCCACAATAGTGTAAGCTCCATTGGGGCAAGGATATTTTCTGATATGTTCGTCAGTGTACCCCCAGTACTTTTGTTGAATGAATACATGGTTATTGAATCCTGAATTCAAATCCAGATCCAGTGAATTTCAAAACCAGTAGCCTTGATCACTAGTCTTTATCATAGAGTGTTAAGCAGAACCTTAGAGATCATCTAATGAGTGTAATCATACGTCATTATACAGATAGGAAACTAAGGCCTGAGGGAAGGGTTATCTCAAGTTAACACTGTTGACCTGCAAAGTTGGAATAAGAGCTTAAGTCTTCAAACCCTAAGTTAGTGCTCTTTCCATTACAACATGGAAAAGCGGTATTGCCAGTTAGAAAGCAACATAGGTAGTTGCCTCCTACCATAATCCATCATATAGATAATTGAAACATCTTTCCTTCTCTTTCCTTTTTAGTCCTTTCTATTCCGCTTTTTAAAATCTACTATTAGTTTTAGGCTTACAAGTAGTACACATTAATATTAAATAATTAAGGCTCAAAGGGCTGTTGTGAGGATTAAATCAGCTAGTTAATATAAAGCACATAGAATTGTCCTAGTATTCAGTAAACGTTGGCTATTATATTAGCTATTAAACTGAAGTCATTTAGATCAATGAAACTGAAGGGTTTCCAGAAATATACTGAATTATATATGGGAAGTTATGTGATAAACATAGCATGTCAAATTGGTATAAAAAGATATATTATTAAATATATGGGGATTCTACATCAGATGGGAACATATTTGGTTGCAAGAAATAACCCTGTGATCGATGGCTTCACTAAAGAGGAGTTAATTTTTCTCCCATAATAAATCCAAGGGCATATAATCCCAGAACTAATATGGGAGCTTAATGTCATCAAGGACTCAGGCTCCTTTTCTTACTCTGCCATTTTTGGTGGGTGGCTTTCATCCTTATTGTCTCAAGGTAACTGCTTCACCTCTAGGTATTACATCTAGATTCCAAGCAGGAAGAGAAGTGAAGGTTAAGAGGCCAAATGGAGCATGTCCATCAAAGTTGCCCTTATTTAAAATCTATCTGGAAGCTGCACTCAGTGACTTCCTCCTATATCTTGGGACAGAACTAAATCGTTTTGCCACCCCTTGCTGCACGAGAGTCTGGGAAAGTATTTTAAGCTGGGTACATTACTGCCCTCAACAAAGTCACCGTTCTGTTAGTAAGGAATAATGGATGCCAGGTAGGTAACCAGCAGTGTCTAGCAGACATGATAGGCCATTTAGAAAAATATAAAGCTGGAGGTACCTCACTTCATATGCCGAAGTAAATTAGAGATATATCAATTTTAAAAACAAAGCCCAGAAAAAAACAGGAATTAATTTTTCATATACTCTGAGAAGATGGGGCTTTCAAAGCATGGCATAAAACACAAAAGCCAAAAAGGAGGAGTTAAGAAACTTGACTACATACCATTTAAAACAATTCAATGGGAAAAAGATCAACTAAAATTGGGGGTAAATATTTGTAAGACTTATGTAGACAAAGGACTAGCTTCCTTAATATAAAAAGAACATTTATAAATCAGTAATTTAAAATGGGCAAAGGATAGACATGGGCAATCATAGAGTATATAATGTATAATAGTAAAAGAATATAAGTCAATAATTAAAAATGGGTGAGGGATATAAATGAGCGGTTCAAGAGGGGAGAAGTGATTTTGAAAAGACCAACAAATGTATATATATATACACACACAGATGCACAAATGCATTCATGATTAAATAAGGTTTAAACAACAACAACCATTGCCTCTTCAGATTGCCAGAACTTTAGAAGACTGATAATATTCAGTGTTGGTTGGAGTTATGAGCAGATCTGGTATTTAGCTGATAAGACACCAGCATGGCTGTCTTAATTATTAAAATATTGAAATGTGTCTGTATCAGTGGTAAGTAGTATTACTGAAACTGCAATAGCACTAAAATTAATTCTGTAAATTCTAATATAGATTCATTAGTTCTATTGTGAAAAATTATATGGTAGTAATGGACCTTTTGTTGTAATGACATCTGAGAAACATTTGCAACTTGTTAGCTTGGCCTGTGTCATGGTAAATAATGTCTGCATTGTGCATTAACTATGAAGCATTCCATGTTCTAACACTTGTTACTGCTTCTAAATAGTTTTGTATTTGGTTTTACTTATAGTGCATTGTAATTCTTAGGTGAAAAGTAAGTACAGTTTTTTAATATTTTAAAATAGAAGCATTTATAGCAAAATATTAATGATGAACACCCAAAAACTGTTTGATACTATCTGCTATCTATCAATGCAGGACATATGCATACCCTATGACCCAGCAATTCCATATGTTCACCAACACATGAATTCAGCACTGTGCAATGGAACTTTCTGCAATGGTGGAAGTACTCTATATTCTGTGCTGTCCATACAGTAGCTACTAGCCTTGTGGCTATTGAGCGCTTGAAATGTGATTTGTGCAACTGAGAAACTGATTTTCAACGACATGCGGCTAGTAGCTACCGTATTGGTCAGAGCAGTGAGTGTTCTTAACAGCACCATTAATAATATCCCAAACTGGAAACAACCCAAATAGACAAATTATGGTGGTGTCACACAATAGAATACATAAGATTGAAAGACTATAACTACGTATAAGATTATGGATGACCTCAAGAACCTAATGTTGAGCATAAGAAGCCAGACACAAAAGAATACATACTTTAAGATTTTATATATGTAAAGTACAAAACCAGGATGTTGGTTACGCTTGATTGGGAAGGAAGTACCTGAAAGAGGGTACAGGGATTGGGGCTTTTAGGATGCTGGTGTGTTCTGTTTCTTAATCTGAGTGCCAATTATATGGGTGTGTTCAGTTTGTGAAAATTTATCAAGCTGTACATTTGCAACAAGTACACATTCTGTAAGGATACTGTGTTTGAATTAAAAGTTGTAAATTGGAGAGAAAAAAAAAAAACACCTAGGGCTGGCCCGGTGGCATAGTGGTTAAGTTCTCGCACTCTGCTTCAGTGGCCCCGGGTTCACAGGTTTGGATCCTGGACGTGGAACTACACACCACTCATCAAGCCATGCTGTGACGACATCCCATATACAAAATAGAGACAAATGGGCGCAGATGTTAGCTCAGGGTCAATCTTCCTCAGCAAAAACGAGGAAGATTGGCAATGGATGTTAGCACAGGGCTAATCTTTCTCACCAAAAGAAAAAAAAAAGCCACCCAGAATGAAGTGTCAGCGAAGTGTTGATTGGTTTCTTAACATTCTTTTTAAATGTCGTAAATGTTCATATTCTAAAACTGTGGAAGAACATGATAATGAACTATAACTTGGAACATTTCTTGAAACATCCTGAAATGTCTTTTGATACTGTACAAGAATTAATATGAAATAAATGATTTTCATTTCTGAAATGAAAACATGACTTATTGCAAGTGATGTAAATGTTGAGTGCAAACAGTGATCAAAATTTTAGTGTTGAAAGTGCTCAACTCACATTTCACCCAAAAAGAAGTCGTGTTCACTTAAAACTCATGATTCAGATTTGCGGTCATCAGTGAGAAAATTAAAAGGATATCATAAATCATTTTCAACAATAAAGAATTTGAGGGCCTGCCCGGTGGCGCAGGCGGTTAAGTGCGTGCACTCCGCTGCGGCGGCCTGGGGTTTGCCAGTTCGGATCCTGGGCGCACACCAACGCACCACTTGTCAAGCCATGCTGTGGTGGCGTCCGGTATAAAGTGGAAGAAGATGGGCACGGATGTTAGCCCAGGGCCAGTCTTCCTCAGTAAAAAGAGGAGGATTGGCAGATGTTAGCTTAGGGCTGATCTTCCTCACCAAAAAAAAAAAAAAAGTATGTTCTCTAATAATAAATAAAATTTTAAAAAATTTTAAAAAATAACAATGAAGAATGTGAAATAATGACTTCTAAAAATTTCACCTAAGAATTTCCATTGATCAAACAAGAAATATTTTAAGAGGATATTCAAATTGTTAACACCATCTACTGTGTTGTCAATGTTAAGTACAATCAAGGATTTTTAGGCATAAAATATTTAATAAAACTAATTAATACAGCCTTATTGCAATTTAGATTTATAGTCTCATAAAACATTTCATAAAAACAAGAAAAAAATGCAGTTATTACTGGAAAACTTCAATTGTTACACATAAAAGTATCTTAATAATTAAAAGGCAAAATATCACAATTTTAAAAATAATGGCTTTCATTGATGCTGTGGAGCTGAAAGTAACATCTGAGGGAAGATAGTAAATTTTATTACAGGCAGTCAAGGAAAATAATTCCAATAAGAACTATATGGAAGGGGCCAGCCCCATGGCTCAGCGGTTAAGTGCGTGTGCTCCGCCACTGGCGGCCTGGGTTCGGATCCCAGGCGCGCACTGACGCACCGCTTCTCCAGCCATGCTGAGGCCGCGTCCCACATACAACAACTAGAAGGATGTGCAACTACGACATACAACTATCTACTGGGGCTTTGGGCTTTGGGGGGAAAAAAAGGAGGATTGGCAATAGATGTTAGCTCAGAGCTGGTCTTCCTCAGCAAAAAGAGGAGGATTAGCATGGATGTTAGCTCAGGGCTGATCTTCCTCACACACACACAAAAAACTATATGGAAACTTTATTGGGTTTTGAACAGAGTACTATGGAATGCTAGGGAAGAAATCTGGAATTTTAGCTGAAGTTTTAGATTTCCAGATGTTTTAATTTGGCACAAAGTCACTAAATTAGAATATCTCCAAGTGATGCAATAAAGATGTAAATAAATGAATCACTTAACTGTTTTCCCAATAAACTATATTTGCTACCATAAATTTGTGATAGCAAATCAAGGTAAAAATTTTCTGAGAAAATTAAATAGTATCTGAAGAGCTCAGAATTGTGATAATATTTGGAATTATATTTCAGTTCCAGCCTATAGTGCTGGAACTACAAAAGTAATTTGGCAATCATATCAAGCCTTGTATATTTTCCCCATTAGAAATTTTGAAATCAGAGCGAACATTTAGAATATGAAAATAGGCCGGCCCTGTGGCTTGGTGGTTAAGTGCGCGCGCTGCAATGCTGGCGGCCCGGGTTCGGATCCCGGGTGCGCATCGAGGCACCACTTCTCCATCCATCCTGAGGCCGAGTCCCACATACAGCAACTAGAAGGGTGTGCAGCTATGACATGCAACTATCTACTGGGGCTTTGGGGAGAAAAAATAAAATAAATAAAATCTTTAGAATATGAAAATATTTTTAGAAATTTGGCCTTACTAAAAGTATTTAGTGAAGATGTCAATTCTTTATTTAGGTTTTCCAGAGAGCAATGTTTTAGTAATTAAGGTTTATAAATTAATTTTTTTTTTTTTAAAGACAAACGTGATTTTTTTTTTTTAATTTTATTTATTTCTTTTTTCCCCCAAAGCCCCAGCAGATAGTTGTAGGTCACAGCTGCACATCCTTCTAGTTGCTGTATGTGGGACACGGCCTCAGCATGGCCGGAGAAGCCGTGCGTTGGTGCGCCCCCAGGATCCGAACCCGGGCCGCCAGCGGCGGAGCACGTGCACTTAACCGCTAAGCCATGGGGGCCGGCCCTTATAAATTAATTTTACAAGAACTAAAAGTGATTGAACATATAAAACTAAAAGCATAAAAAAGAAGCAGAAATTATTTAAAATGTGGAAATACAATATGCCATTTGAAATAAAACAAAATATAGGTCCAATTCAAGGGAAACTATTAGTATCTAATAAATTGATAACATTTTGATATATTCCTTTCTGTGATGGTTAATTTTATGTGTAAACTTGACTGGGCCACATGATGCCCAAATATTTGGCCAAACCTTATTTTGGGTGTTTCTTTGGGAGTGTTGTTGGATGAGATTAAAATTTAAATAGGTAGACTGAGTAAAACAGGTTGCTCTCTCTAAGGTGACTGGACCTCAACCAATCAGCTGAAGGCCTGAAAGAACAAAAAGGTTGACCCCACTCCCCCACCCCCTACACCCCTCTCCCCAGCAGTAAGAGAGAATTCCTCTTGGCTAACTGCCTTTGAGCTGGGAGGACATCTGTTTATTCCTGCCTTCTGACTCAAACTCTTCCTGGATCTTGAGCCAGCTGGCCTTTGGACTGGAACTACACCGTTGGCTCTCCTGGGTCTCCAGCTTGCCTACTCACCCTGCACGTCTTGGGACTTGTCAGCCTCTATAATTGTGTGAGCTAATTCCTTATAATAAATCTCTTTGCATACACACACACAGTATATACATACATACCTATACTCCCTATTGGTTCTGTTTCTCTGGAGAACCCTAATACATTTTCTATCCTTTTTTTCCATGCATAGTCTTAAAACATGGACATTTTGTATAAGTAACTTTTGTACAATTTTATTCTAAGTATACTTAGTGCTCATTGATTTTCAGAAATCTAGGAGAAATTAGAGTTATAATATTTACCTTTTTAAAGCACAGAGAATGCGAGGCTTTCTGTAAGTGAGTCAGCATACTCTTGAACAGCTTGTCACAGAATATGGTTACCTGAAAGCTCAACTTCACTCACTTCTGAGTACATTTTGGCTGTCACTATTCCTCAGACCTGGCTGTGGTCTAACTGGCACACAGTGGGATTTCTCTCCCTCTGGTGATCTGACCCTGTAAGTCTGTCACTGCAGTCTGCTATGAGGTTTATTTTCTTGGAAGCTGAATCACACCGATGGCCCACCTTATGGGTTCATCTAATGCTCCTTTTGTACAAGGCCACTTATTTGGGAACCTAAGTTTCCTTGTTTTACTATTGGTCTGGCCCCTGAGTTTGGAGGTTATTTTCCTCCCTTGAGAAGATAGAAAAAAGAGACTCCTAGCTCTGTTTCCTTCCAGTTACCTGCTAACAATGTACTAGCACCTCTGGATTTGGACCTATTCCTAATAGTCTCTAGAGCCTTTGCTTATTCTGTGTGGTAGCTTTAATTTATTGAATGATCATTCAGGTGCAAGAAACATCACATTTCTCTGTTTTTCTAAAGTAAATTAAATCTAACCTGAGCTGCTTCAGGCCTGGCTAAAGGAACTTCCAATATGGGTGGAAAATGGAATTCTAAGAGAAATCGAGGAACTTCCAATATGGGTGGAAAATCGAATTCTAAGAGAAAAATGGAAAATTGGATCCTAAGAGAAGACCTGGCCTTACTCGATGCCAAGGATGAGGTATGGTTCATTGAGTTTTCCATTGTTTCCATTGCTCCTTCTAGAGAAAGCTATTGCTGGGGGATGGTTTTCCTCCATCTAGTAGGCCCTGCGGCTCTGTAAGGGTCACTAAGGTGACCTCACTGCCATCTCCCCACTGACCACAGGCTGGCACAGCACAGAGGCTTCTGCTTTGCTCTCAAGCCCTCTGCACTTATGCCAGCCTTGACCACCTTGGACACAGCCACATAAGAAAGACACATCTTAACCTCTTAAGAAAAACCCCCAACCCAATTCCCTTCCCAGTCCGCAGGACCCCTCTTTTTTTCCTAATCAGGCTACTCCTTTTTCAATCTCAAGCACCGGTATCTTCCACATCACTATTCCATCCTCAGTACCAGGTTAATTCCTTTCCAACAAAGGCTTGGAAGCATTTTTTTCTGTGATAGCCACTGAAGTACAAAGGAGCTACAACCCACCCCCCACCCTCCCTACACACACACCGGTGGAGAAGAACCCAAATTCTAGAACATAAAGGCTTGATTGGAAAAGGGGTAATAACTGTCCATCATGACAAGGAAATACATTTCTATCATAAGCTTACAGTCAGGAAAATAAGACCAAGGTGCTTTTTCTTTTAAATATACTATGAAACATTTCAGTATGCAGATTAATATAACCAGCACTTGTGTTAAGAAATAAAATGTTATTAATAGTTTGTACTCCATAATCACATTTTTCTTGCTGTCCCCCCAACCAAAAAGATGAGTCTCCTGAATTTGGTGGTTTTCATTTCCATCCATTTTGTTACAATTTTACTACATATGTATATAGCCTTAAGCAAAATATGTAGGATTGTTTTGTATGTTTTAAATTTTATGTCAGTGTTATCTTTATGTATGCATTATTCTGCATCCTGCTTCTTCTGTGGGGATACAGATAGCTGTAAATTTATTCATTTCCACTGCTGTAGAGGATTTCCTTGAACTAATATATACACACGTTATTTATCCATTCTTCAGTGGATGGGGCATTTAGATTGTTACAAAATATTTGCTGTTACATACAATGTAGCTATAAACATTCTTTTTCATAGCCCTTGTGCACACAAGTAACATTTCTCTAAGGGAAAATTTACCTAGGAGTAGAATTGTTGGGTCCTAGGGCATGTACATCTTCTACCTCAATCTAAGTTTCCAAATTGCTCTGCAAAGTGGATACAGCAACATAGCCTCTTACCAGAACTTTCCCATTGCTTCACATCTTTACCAATGCTTCACCTTCTTAGAATTCTTAACTTTTGCCAATGTAATTGTACCTCATGATTTTAACCTCCCTGGTTACCAGTGAAGTGGAGCATCTTCATATGTTTGTTGGCTACTCAAGTTTCCTTTTCTGTGAAGGGCTCTTGTGCTCGTTCATACACTCTGTCCTTATTATTATTATTTTACAATATTGGGTTATCTTTTTTGTATTGATTTATAGGAGTTCTTTATGTACTCAAGAAACTAATTTCTTGTCATCCATTTGCATTTGCAAATATATTCTTCCAATCTGCAGCTTGTCTTTTTACTTTGTTTATGGTATTTTTGGATGTACAGAATTTTTAAACTTTAACATAGTCAAATGTCAATCATTTTCTTTCATGTGTGCTTTAATTTTGTTTTAAAAAAAACAACAAACAACTTTTTTCTATCCTAAGTGATAAGGATATTCTCCCTATCCTCAGCATTCCCTTGTTTAAAATCTTTGCTTTTCATATTTAGGACTTTAATCTTCCTGTTAATTATTTTTGTTTGTGGTGTGAGATAGGAACCAATTTTATTATTTTCCATATAGATAAACAGTTGTCTAAGCAACATTTAGTAAATAATTCAACATATCCCCATGAGCTGCAGTGTATCAAGTTTCCAGTTATGTATGGGTGTACAGAGATAATTTGTAGTCTAGTGACCCTATTACACTATCCTTGGAGTGTATGTTACATTTGTTTGTTCATCCTTGACCTTTTGGGTTTGTCTGAGCTCACCTGAGAGCTTCATTCACAGCACACTGGTTGCTTGGAACACCTCCCTTTCTTACTCAATGGAATCACTGGCATTCATATTGTTAGAATATCATTTTGGAGCTCCCCTATCCCTTTGTATTTCCTTTAAGAATCCCTGGCCTTGCTATCACGTGAATTTTTTTATTTTCATGATGTCACTCCCAAAGTTAAGGTTGTATGTCTACTTTATGTTCAACATTCTTCTTTTTCTATTATGAAATCTTCCAAGGATAAATTCACACTGGTGTCATGCCATAACTCTACCTTCTGGTCAGAATTAAATTTAGCGGGCCGGCCCCGTGGCTTGGCAGTTAAGTGCGTGCGCTCTGATGCTGGCGGCCCGGGTTCGGATCCCGGGCGCACACTGACGCACTGCTTCTCCGGCCACGCTGAGGCCGCGTCCCACATACAGCAACTAGAAGAATGTGCAACTATGACATACAGCTATCTACTGGGGCTTTGGGGGAAAAATAAATAAATAGAATTATAAAAACAAAAAAAAAGAATTAAATTTAGCTTATAAGTCATTCTTAATATTTTTGCTCCATTCAGAGCAACATAGTCATGAGCAAGGCAAGTAAGTGTTGTCTGGAGAGGCATTAACAACTTTCCAAATACCATGAAATATTTCTTGATTAATTTTAAAGTAATAAATTTCCTTTGACCTTGTCTAAAAATCTACAATCCTCTTCATCCTCTACTTTAAAAAATATACTAATTCTCTTGCTTTGCATAAGTCCTTTGAACTGTGAATAAGAAGCAGCAGATGGAGCCTCAGCTTAGCCTGAGATGAAGCCTGAGCACATCCACTGGATTGCTGGGCAAGTTCACCAGAAGCCTATTTCAGTGAGGGCCTGAAAGTCCTTGAAGGACTAGACCCATCCTTAGGGAAGACAGAACTAGGCATAGCAAGTTTGGTGCAGTTGCAAACCTTTAGTTCTCTGAAGGAAGAAGCAATTCTATGTCAAGTCTGTTACTTGGATTTGATTCCCAGGTTTGCAGTACATTCCCTACTGCCCCCCTTCCCCAGGTAGAAAACAGGATATGACTTTACAGTCAAAGAACTCAATATGAATTTTAGATCATATAGGATAAACTTCCTTCTCAACCTTGGAAATACTTTTATCTTTAAATTTTTATGCTAAGAGGGTGGGCCTGGAGCCAGACAGCCTAGATTCCAATCTCAGCCATATCACTTAACTGGGAGACCTTTGGCAAGTTATTTAACTTCTTTTGTGCTTCAGTTTCTTCAACTGTAAAAATGAAAATAATGAAAGTAGTAGCTACTTCATAGAATTGTAATAATGATTGTGTTAATATATGTATATGTATGCATATGTGTATATGCACACAAGAATGTGGGTATAAATGTATATAAATACACCTATTTCGCATTTGTTTGCTTATAGAACCCAGTAGCAGTGAGCACACACAGCATCCAGATGTTGGCTTCCAAATCCCATTCTCCATTAAAAAGAAGCAAGCCTCTATGAAGAAATGGGTGATTCCAGGACTAGGGCAGGCAAAATACAAGATGAGGCTACGACATCTTTTTGTGCACAGGAAGTCACCGGAACCTGTTTGAAGGAGCTCTCATTGACCAAATCGGTTACAATTTGAACATCAAAATAAAAAACAGAAGTAAAGGAATATAACCTATGAGTAAAGAACAGGACCACAATTACAGAAATAGATAGATAGATGAGAGAGAGAGAGAGAGGAAGTTCATTTTTATTTTTTATTTTATTTTTTTAATTATTTTTCTGTGTGTGTGAGGAAGATCAGCCCTGAGCTAACATCCACGCCGATCCTCCTCTTTTTTGCTGAGGAAAACTGGCCCTGGGCTAACATCTGTGCCCATCTTCCTCCACTTTATATGGGACACCGCCACAGCATGGCCTGACAAGCGGTGCGTCAGTGCGCGCCCCGCATCTGAACCTGGGCTGCCAGCAGCGGAGCGCGTGCACTTAACCGCAACGCCATGTGGCTGGCCCGAAAGTTCATTTTTAAAGTAGAAAGCCATGTAGAAGAAATGATGGAATTAGAAAATCATCATTTAGCAACCATCATAGTAATAATTATGGTTGCTAAAACTAGTGCAAGTTTGAGGAATAACAGAATATTTACAGAGTCTCAAAGTATCTCTCTATAAGATAAAAGGGTACAAACTACAAAGGGTACACTAAAAACTTAACAGTGGAGAAATCTGGCTAATACCACTTCAATCGATGTCAGAGATAATATCACTAATAATGGGACAAACCAATATCATATGCCTCCTGAAGCACTGACAAGAACTCAGTATCACATCTGTGATATTCTTGCCAAATTGCATAGCCTGGATCTAATGAGGAGCTATCAGACACATCAGAACTGAGACATAGTCTACAACACAACTGGCCTGTACTCTTCCAAAATGTCCATGTCATTTACTACAAAGAAAGACTCAGAAACTGTGCCAGACTAAAAGACATTAAAGAGGCATGACAATTGAATCCACACATAGTTTTGGCTTTTCTTCTGATGTAAAAGACATTTTTGGGACAAATGGTGAAATCTGAATGTCTGTAGATTAGATAATAGTATTACATTAATGATAATTTCCTTGGTTTAAGGAAAAACACACTACTGAGGTATTTAGAAGTAAAATGCCATAGCAGAACTTAAATGCTTCAGAAAAAAATTACTTACTATAGACACATACACATATATAGAAGAGGGAGGAGAAGCAAATGTAGGAAAATGTTAACAATTGGTGGATCTGGGTGAAAGGTATCCAGGAGCTCTTTGTACTATTCTTGCAACTTTTCTGTCTGAAATTAAGTCAAAATAAAAATTTTATTTTGATAGATATATTTATTTCCTTGATTGTGGTGATGGTTTCATGGGTGTATGCATATATGCAAACTCATCAAATTGTATACATTAAATATGTGCAGTTTTTTGTATATTAATTATACCTCAATAAAGTGGAAAAATTTTTAAATTTAAATATATGTAAAAGAGCTTAGAATGGTGCCTGGCACATAATAAGGAGTGTATGTGTGTTGGTTGTTCCTATAGAGATAGATTAGGAGCCTAGGTTACATGAAGGTATAAGAAGGTTAGGGTAAAGAACATGAAGGTAGGGGACATTTTCCTTAGGTTATCACAAGTTCCAGGATCTCAGGACTTGTGATAGTTTACTTTAGTGTCTAATGTAGCCTGGATTTTTTTTTCACTTGGAAAGAATCTAAAAGCTTATGATCTAAAGTGGAAAGTAAAAAATAGCTTTTTATTTGAAAAGAATGGAAAGATTTTGTAGGCAGATCATAAGCACACCATCTGGTTAACTCAAGAGAAAGCCTAAGAGCTTAGATTTCACATTTTTATCAGCCATGTATGGTTTAAGATAGAACTCCCTAAGCTAAAAATATCAAATCATGTTTGTTCCACTACTCAAAAGTTAGTTGAAAATGCTACTCAACTGCAGTGCTGAAGATCCCATCTATCTTATCTAAGAATCAGAGTCCATTGTGGTTTATATTTCTCAAGTTCAAATGTTCAACCGTGTGCAAGACAAATTAGTCACATAAGAAATAGGTAAGGTTAGCACAATACTAGTATCTATAAAATTAAATAAATTTTAGTTCTTTAAAAATACGATCTCTCAGGGGCCGGCCAGGTGGCATAGCGGTTAAGTGCACATGCTCCACTTTGGCGGCCCGTGATTCGCCCATTTGGATCCAGGGTGCTCACCGACGTGCTGCTTGTCAAGCCATGCTGTGGCGGCGTCCCATTTGAAGTAGAGGAGGATGGGCACAGATGTTAGCCCAGGGCCAATCTTCCTCAGCAAAAAGAGGAGGACTGGCATCGGATGTTAGCTCAGGGCTAGTCTTCCTCACAAAAAAAATTAAAATAAAAATACGATCTCACTCAATGATTCTCAATCAAGGACAATTTTGCCGCCAGAGTTTGGTTGTCACTCCGGGGCCGGGGGGGGGGGGACATGTTGCTGGCATAAGTGGTAGAAACCAGGGATGCTGCTAAGTATCCTACAATGCACAGGACAGCCCCCCACAACAAAGAATTATCTAGTCCAAAATGTCAATAGTGCCAAAGTTGAGAAATCCTGCACTAAATGAACAGATTTTCTAAAATTTCCAGCAGTTAAAATGCTACTAGGGATGGAATAATGCTTCCGGTCCTATCTTAGATATAGATGATATAAAATATTATCAGCTAGCCTAGGGCCTGACACATAATAAGTACTAAATATATATTTGTTTAATCAATCAAAAATGTGTGCTGCTCTTATTCTATGAGTATTTTTATGGTTTTCCCTTCTTTTATATATGCACTGAAACCGGACCAGAACTTCGTTACTACCTGCCTCTTAAGTATCCCACCCTCATCTCAAAATATAGCAAGGGAGAGATTTTTATACAAAATTATAGATGAACTAGATCACAGGAAAGTGGAGAAAAGCCAATATTCATTAGCGATTGGATATGAAAGAGAACCAATTTGTGTGGCTTCCAGTATAATGAAAGAATTTTAAATGTAATAAAGACATTTATTAGGAAATCTCATTAAAAACAAAAAATTCAAGTGATATTCAAAACATGGGTAAGAATTCAGCCCTGCAAGAGTTCGCATGCTGTGCAAATCTCTAAAGCTATTCAGGCCACAACTACTTGTCAAACAAACTGTAGGGAGGATAAATCTCGCCCCATCCTCCTTTGCTTATTTTGGGCTTGAGAAAAGTCATGTAGCAGGAAGTTACTTATCATGGCTCCACTCCCCAGGGAGCGTCAGCTTGAAGGTGCACCCGTGGCCCCTGTTAAAATGGAGAGGATATGAACTGCTGAGAGTTCCTCTACATTGCTTGGTTTTATTTCTCTCTAGGAAAGGAATTGTCCACAAAACTTTCATCAATCTGTGGCAAAACCTCAGGTCATCTGATTAGTTTGAAAATCATGTTAATGTGTTATATTCAATGACTACCTCTTGTGTCTAGAAATCTCTGAAGTGAGAAACAAGTGATAATTACTTAGGGAATACAGTGGTTAGAGAAAAAACAAAAGTATTAATATTCTTTAGAAACTATTATCAAATTTCTTATCTATTTGTATTTATTTAAGATGATTTTTAATTGTCTATTATATTCTAAAATATCCTAGCTCTAACAGCAGTTCTCCCCACATTTGATAAGCTAAGGACAAATATTATTATATCTCTTTTCAATCCAACTTGGTTCTTTTATTTTATTTTATTTTATTTTAGTGAGGAAGATCAGCCCTGAGCTAACATCCATGCTAATCCTCCTCTTTTTGCGGAGGAAGACCGGCTCTGAGCTAAAATCTATTGCCAATCCTCCTCCTTTTTTTTTTTTTTCCCCCAAAGCCCCACTAGATAGTTGTATGTCATAGTTGCACATTCTTCTGGTTGCTGTATGTGGGACTCAGCCTCAGCATGGCCAGAGAAGCAGTGCGTTGGGGCGCGCCTGGGATCTGAACCCAGGCCGCCAGTACCAGAGTGCATGCACTTAACCGCTAAGCCACGGGCCGGCCCATTTCTTTTATTTTTATTGGCTATTTTAAGAAATTAAATTAGGGGCCCGCCCGGTGGTGCAAGCGGTTAAGTGTGCGCCCTCCGCTGTGGCAGCCCTAGGTTCACCGGTTTGGATCCCCGGCACGCACCAACGCACTGCTTGGCAGGCCATGCTGTGGTGGCATCCCATATAAAGTGGAGGAAGATGGGCACAGATGTTAGCCCAGGGCGAGTCTTCCTCAGCAAAAACAGAGGAGGATTGGCAGATGTTAGTGCAGGGGTGATTTTCCTCCCAAAAAAGAAATTAAATTAGTATTTAGTAAAAAAAAAAAAAAAAAAAAATTAGCCAGTCTGAAGGACTTATAATGAAATGCTCCAGCCCCCACTGCCATTCCTTCCCCACTCATCCTAGTACAGCTTCTGTGGGGCAACTCATTTCCTTTTTGTTTTTCAGGTAGTCATCTTTATAACTCTGAATAATATTCCTCTGTTAATATTTCTTGATGTATCAATCGTAGACATTTACTCCTACCTTGGAAAGGTAAGGATTTAATTTAGCCACTCTCCCTCCTCTCTATTTTTAGTAGTTATATTATCTTAAGTTATTCTATTGGAAGTCTTTATAACTTAAAATAAGATAAACTCCTGTTTCTTGTTCATCAGCTTTTTTTTTACAGTAGCTCTTGTCTCTCCCATATGTAACATGAAGCCATTACCACATCCTCTTGCCTCCTCCTCCTCTTCCACCCAACCTCTGTCAGCTTCACTTTTGCTTTCTGTCTATTAATTTTATAACGCCAAGGTTAATGACAAATACACTCTGTTCTGTAACTGTAAATAGATATTCAATGTTTTGTCCATAACTGATTCTGAACTTTGAACTGCAGTGTGCAACATTTGCTTTATTATCATTACGTAAATATTATTCAGTGCAGAGAAAGGTGCTATGCCAGGACATTTCCTCCTTGATGGGTCCACTTTTTGACCCCTCTGCCACCTAAGAGTGAATGTCCGTTTCTTCAAATTCCGTTGGTTGTTCAAGATCAAGCCACATTTTAGTTTGCTTCATATATGGACCGTAGCTTTTTTGTGATTTTTTTCTTACACATTCCAATTGCCTTTCTTTTTCCCTACTGAAAAGAAGAAATATGTGCCTCCTTTATCCATCTATTCATGTAATGAAATGCATTCCCTTCTTATTCTTGAATCCACGCTCCTTGGAGTCCACTGACTCATGTCCTAGGGAGACAGGTTTCTCCCAGCTCTGCTGCATCTTGGCGTTGTTCTTCACTGGACATTTGGTTGGTTGCTGTGTTCTTGTATCCCATGTCTTCATCTTTCTTGAATTTTTTTTTTTTTGAGGAAGATTGGCCCTGCGCTAACATCTGTTGCCAATCTTCCTCTTTTTTCTTTTTTCTCTCCAAAGCCCCAGTACATAGTTGTGTATCATAGTTGTAGAGTTGTACCTCTTCTATGTGGGATGCCGCCTCAATGTGGCTTGATGCGCAGTGAGTAGGTCCAGCCCAGGATCCGAACTGGTGAACCCCGGGCCGCCGAAGTGGCATGCGCGAAATTAACCACTGTACCACTGGGCTGGCCCCATCATCTTTATTGATTTTTGCCCTTGTTTTGCTGGCATACATCAATACATTTTCACAAGGATTTCTTGTTTTCTAGTTTAGAACATGTCCTTGATTCTCCTTTCTGAAAAAAAAAAAGTGGTATGCACACATTTGAATTTCTTCTACTCTAAGTATTCTCCCCTTGTGAACTTATCCTCCAACTTCCTTCTTAGATTCCTTGCCTGAGAAGCACCAATATTCCTCTTTAAAAGGTAGGTATAGGGCTGGCCCAGTGGCGCAAGCGGTTAAGTGCGTGCACTCTGCTGCGGCAGCCCGGGGTTCGCCGGTTCGGATCCCGGGCGTGCAGCGAGGCACTGCTTGTTGAGCCATGCTGTGGCGGCGTCCCATATAAAGTAGAGGAGGATGGGCATGGATGTTAGCTCAGGGCCAATCTTCCTCAGCGAAAAAGAGGAGGATTGGCATCAGACGTTAGCTCAGGGCTAATCTTCCTCACACACACAAAAAAATGTAGGCATATTATGAATTCTGCAACTTGGAGCAACTATTGGTTCTCTGTATGGTGGAATAATAATCCAAATAATATGAAAAAACCTAGTACATATTTTGCAGCATAAAACTTGCCAGCTTTTATAGAGATGAAGTGTGAGTTTTACTGATTTTGTCAAATTGTCTTAATTTTAACAGTATTTTCCAATAACATAAGTTAACTCAATTTAAGGGTGTAGACACAATCATTGTAGCTATACAAAGAGAAGACCTAAATTATAACCACAAATTTTATTTTTTTAATAATGGACATGAGACAAGCTTTTATTTAGCCTGAAGAATTTGTGCATATTTTCATGTTTTTAAAATACTGTTTCTTAGAATGTTAATTATTTCTTATAAATATACTTTAGAATAGGATTGATTTGGGAGCCTGGGACTAAAGGTTGAGGTAAAGTCAGGTAAAGATTGAGGCTTTGAAAAGGGATCCATAATCCCAGGAGTCTTTTCTACAATATGACACAAGCTAGTGAGGTTGACCAAGCCTAAGAAATCTGTCAGAAGCATGTGACAGGTAATATAAAAGTCTTGGACATAAGTAGAAATTAGAATCTAAAACCAAGAGTTGGATAATAATAGTCCCCACAGCTGAATGGTGAAGATGCATGGAATAAATGGAAGGCAAATATCCCAGCTGCAAATAATAGAGGTAAAGAGGATCACCCAACCAGCAAAGACACTACAGGCTTGTATGCAGAGTTGCTTTTCAAAATATTTGACAACCAATAGAGAACAGTCAAGGACTAATTAGAATTGCTGCTGACCATGGTTCTGTAACAGGTGCCTGGAGGACCCTGCTGGACAGAGCATTAACTTTTTAGTGGATGCATTATAGGGAGGCTCCAGTGGCCCCCGAGTGGGAGGAAAAGTATGAGGGAGCACTGGGTTGTGCACGAGAGTGGCTGTTTCAGTATTTTAACCACCTATATGGTCATGCTGGTAAGTTCTGGCTCTCTGAATTGGTCTCCAGCCCGGAGCGCTTGCAGGGATCAGAGATCTAGATAATGTTCTAACCATCCATGCAGGAACTCATCTTCCAAGGTATTAGGCAAAAATCCAGTTCTTCAGAAACCGAGTCACAAATGTAGAAATCAGCTCCAGAGGAGAGCTTATGCTAGATGCTGAGAAACTTAGAACAAAGGTCAGGTCAGGGTAAGCAGCAAAGCCAGAGGGCTGCTGAATTTGAGCTCTGCATGTCTTATCAGCCTGGGGTCAGGGGTGGAATCACAGAGAAGGGCAGGCCAGGACCACTGTGTGTGTGGCAGGGGAATAATTAGAATAACCTGGATTAGGGCCGGCCCCGTGGCTTAGCGGTTAAGTGCGCGCGCTCCGCTGCTGGCAGCCTAGGTTCGGATCCCGGGCGCGCACTGACGCACCGCTTCTCTGGCCATGCTGAGGCCGCATCCCACATACAGCAACTAGAAGGATGTGCAGCTATGACATACAACAATCTACTGGGGCTTTGGGTGAAAATAAATAAATAAAATCTTAAAAAAAAAAAAAAAAGAATAACCTGGATTAGAATGTGAAGGTCCAGGTGGAACATTTCAGTATATTATTATTCTCTGAAATCTTACTGATTGTACCAGCCAGGGTTTGGTGAAGGAAACAGAAACCACTGGAAGTATTTTAAGCATGAAGGGATTTATGATACAGTTTTATGTGCTTAGAAAATCTTTGTCAGGGCTGAAGGAGCAGGTTCTAGGATGGTACTTCAGGAATGACTCCTAGAACAATATGGAACTGACACACCGGGGGGCTCCCTTCTGAGGCCACTGCTTGGAATGGTTAAGTTTAAGACCACAATACTGTGGATGCATTCCAGGAATCCAACATGGCTCTTGTTGCCACAGTAACTGCACCCCTACTCCCCAGAAGCTGTAGCAGGAACACTGATGGTGCTGCTGTAAAAAATAAAACCTCACATTTCCATGACCTCACCTGCAGCAGAAAAATAAGCAAGAGGAACAGGAAATAGCTTCCACCTCACATCTGCCTTCCAAATCTCACTCGAATGTGTCTAATTGGTGGAAGCTAATTCATATCCAGAGCTGTACCTGCAAAGGAGCCAGAACCATAGATTTTAGTGTTCTAGCCTCTCCAGCAAAGGAAGGTACCCTGGAGAAGGGTAGAATGCAGGTTGAGTGAGCCAATCCACATTATTCACTAAAATGATACACTAATTTTAAAGTGCAAATAAATACACAGAGTGGGAACAGGAAGGACTACCTGAGGTGTCAGCTAGAGGCTAGATGCTGTGCAGGGGTGCTGAATTCAAGATCAAACATTTTTCTGTGGTGTTTACAGACACTATGGCCTTGATTTGCTTTTAACAGTTAGTACCTCGTTGGTCAATCTTTTCTCCTTTCAGAAAACTTATTTGACAATTTTCTCTTATTTTGTGAATAGGTAATGCATTCATATGGTTCAAAATTTGAAATGTTCACAAGGCTTTACAGTAACTGTCCTTCAGCTACTCAGTTATTCTCTTTAGAAGTAAACAATCATATCTTTTTATATGTATCCTTCCAGAGATATATTATGCATATACAAGTATATATGTGTATCATATTCTCCCCTCCATTTTTACACAATGATGGCTTTTATACACATTGCTCTGCACTGTATTTTCTTTTTTACTTTCCATAGATCTTGGAGATTAGTCCATATCACCACAAAAGAGCCTCTCCATTCTTTTTTTTTTTTATGAGGGAGATCAGCCCTGAGCTAGCATCCATGCTAATCCTCCTTTTTTTGCTGAGGAACACCAGCTCTGAGCTAACATCTACTGCCAATCCTCCTCCTTTTCTTCTTTCCCAAAGCCCCAGTAGATACTTGTATGTCGTAGTTGTATATCCTTCTAGTTGCTGTATGTGGGACGCGGCCTCAGCATGGCCGGAGAAGCGGTGTGTCGGTGTGCGCCTGGGATCCGAACCCGGACCGCCAGTAGCGGAGCCCGCGCACTTAAACACTAAGCCACGGGGCCGGCCCGAGCCTCTCCATTCTTATTTATAGATGCATAGTATTCCATTGTATGATTATATACCACAATTTATTTAACCAGTCTCTTATTGATGAATGTTTACATTGCTTCTTTTGCTATTACAAATAATGCTTTGAGAAGTAATCTTGTATACATGCCATTTCACAAGTCTGCAGGCATATCCGTAGGATATTCGTAGATGTGGAATTACTGGTATTTTCGTTATTTAAAAAAACACGGACTAGAAATGATGAGGAAGACCCAGAAGCATTAAGATAGTTCAGCAGAGGAAGGTCATCCTAAAGTGCTTAGATTTGGGTCACCCTATGGTGGATCCTCTAGGACTTTCATTAGGACCTTGTGAACCTTTCATTAGGACCAGGTTTCACTTGCCCGCTTGCCCCTAAAGGCTCCAATTTACTATGACCAATTTGTACTTTAAAATTTAAACAAAATTAAGTAAGTAAAATTCCCCTTAGTTGAACAGTATAGCAATATCTATCAGCAAAAATAATACATGTACATTTCACTCAGCAATTCCACTAGAATCACCATAATATCTAGCAATAGGGTCTAGTTAAAAAACATTATGGTACATAGGGTCAATGGCTTACTGTTAGTTGTGTAAAAGAATGAGGAAGCTCTTCATAAACTGATATGAAAAGATCTAGAAACATTGTTAAGCAAAAGAAGCAAAGTGCACATAACTATGTATAGTGTGCTTCTAATTATGTAATAATAAAGAGAAGGACAATATATACTCATATTTGATTGTAAATGAATGCTTAAAATTTCTAGAATTATACTTACAAAACTAACTACAGTGGTTAACTGTTAGTGGAGGGAGAGAAAAGCCAGGCAAATGGAAGACAAAGGGTGGGGGAGGGAGAGGGAGAAGAAATTATTTTTTAAAGACAAAGTGTAAAATAAAATAAATTTTAAGTAAAATAGTCCAGAAGCACAATATCCTGGGAAACCCACGATTCCTCCAAAACCTCTGGAAATTCCTATGGTGCCCACATATTTCCTAGTTGCCTCTGTCTTTGAGTTCTTGCTTCTGCTGACTTCTCTTGTTTCTCTGCTGTTTTACCTCCCACTTGGTGTTGTCCCTTTGCCATCCTGTCACAGCTGTGCATCGTCCTGATTCATTCAAATCCCAAAGCACCACCACAAGGCTGCATGCAGCACACTTTTACTCAAGGGCGTACATTGCAGCACATTATGACCCAACAAACAACTTCAACTTGGATCTGGTTCTTAAAAGTCCCTCAGCCACTCCCTTCTCATGACCGCCTCTCCACAAAGAGCCTTGTAGCTGAGTACTTGTCTCCTCTTTGACCTTCTCCCCTGTCCTCTAGTGTCACTCCCAAAATTGCTGTGAATTCCTTAGGCAAAGCAGTTTGGTTCTCTCTTTGCCTCTCAGTCTATTCCAGAAAGTTTCAACCAACCAAAAGCAGCCTTTAAGATGTGTGTGGTGAGGGGCCAGCCCGTGGCTTAGTGGTTAAGTGCGCGCGCTCCACTGCTGGCGGCCCGGGTTTGGATCCCGGGCGCGCACAGACGCACCGCTTGTCCGGCCATGCTGAGGCCGTGTCCCACATACAGCAACTAGAAGGATGTGCAGCTATGACATACAACTATCTACTGGGGCTTTGGGGGGGAGGGGGGAAGATGTGTGTGGTGTGTTAACTTTTTATTTTGAAATAATTTTAGACTTACAATAAAGTTGCGTAAATACTACAGAGAGTTCCTGAATACCTATTACCCAGTTCTCCCTAATGTTAACATCTTGCATAACCATAGTACATTTATCAAAACCAGGAAATGAACATCAGTACAATGCTATTAACTAAATGACAGACTTTATTTGGATTTCATCAGATTTTCCATCAATGTCCCTTTCTGTTCCAGGATCCAATCCTGGATCCCACTTTGCATTTAGTCATCATGTCTCCTTAAGTCTCCTCCAGTCTGTGACAGTTCCTCCCTCTTCCTTGTCCTCATGACCTTGAAACTTTTGAAAAGTACAGTTTCTGTGTAGAATGTCCCTTAGTTCAGATCTGTCTGATATTTTTCTCGTGATTAGATTGAGGCTATGCATTTTCAGCGAGAAACTTCAAAGTGATGTCCTTCCTAGTATGTCATGTCAGGGGGTACGTGATGTTGGTATGTAAAGTAGTTTCAGAATTGCTAACCCTATGCCTATGGGAAACAAGTTTACAACTAGAGCACTGTACTTGGTGCAGTCCTTTTCTTCATTAACTTTACAGTGTACAGTCAAAATACTGTTTTTCAAAGTTATTTACATTAGTTCTTTTCTGGTCCACTCCCTTCAGTGTGCTTATGTTACAGTCATGTGTCACTTAATGATGGAGATATGTTCTGAGAAGTGTGTCGTTAGGTGATTTCATAGTTGTGCGAACATCATAGAGCGTACTTACAAACCTTGATGGTATAGCCTACTACACACCTAGGTTATATGGTACTAATCTTATGGAACCACTGTCGTATATGCAGTCTGTCATCGACCAAAACGTCATTATGTGGTGCATGACTCTATTAATTTGTAATACAGTTAGGTTCATTTGTTATAATTTATATTCTATTTTGAGTTTCCATCACATTCTGGTTGAAAAAAAATTTTTTTCTTTTTGGAACTTACATTAAGACATGTTTTTAAACAAGGTATATTCTCTTCAGGAGAAAGATTCTATAGGCAGCTCTCTTAAAGCATAGACCCAGCTAGGTTAGGCCCAAGGGTATAATCTGTCCACACAGAGGTTTTTTTTTAACAATCCTGAATTCATTGCCAACATTAAAAAATTGGGAGATTTCACATATAAAATCCAAATTGACAGCTTTGCCTAAAAGAATCAGATCTACCTACACTGAGCATGCCTTCCCATATGGACAAAAATTCCAACTCAGTAGGTCTGTTGTGTGACAAGGAAGTTCCTCTAGAGGGCTTTAGGGGCTTCTGTGATTGAGAACTACTCCTCAGGGAGATAGAGTGAGGGACATCGGGAAAAGATAGGATAAGAACCCTGGTAGAATCCTCTGACCTGAGCATTCCTCTCACTACACCATGTTCCCTCTGAGCATTAATATCTTATTAATAAAAGTATACCTTTAGGGGGAAGTTTAGCATAGTGACTGAAAGTACAGGCTATGATGTCAAATGGGAGTTCAAAGTGGAAACCCCAAATCCTCCACTTACTAATATATGATCTTCCTTATCCCTTTAACCCCTCCCTTAACTTCCTTAAGCTCTTAGGACTTCAGCATCATCTATAAAACCAGAATAACAACAGCTTGCACCTTAGGATTGTTATAAGGTCTATCTCAGGTAATGTTCCTCCTTTAGTCTTCTCAAACTGTGTATTGCCCAAATGCTGACCTGTGTATTGAAAATTTCATTGCAGCTGCTACTTTATGGGAGAAACTGCTCCTCAGAAGGGCAGTTCAGCATCAAGATCATGGAGCAATCAGAGTATTGACTATTCTGACAACATGGAGCAGGTCAGAAATGGGGGAAAGATACCCAAAGAGATAAGGGGTGGGCGTGACGTAAGAAGTGCCTCCCAATTAGACAGGAGAGATCATAGCCACAGAAAAATGTTAGTCATCCAGGACAGATCATGATAGCCTAGAGGAAGATCCTGAGATGAACAGCACATCTCTTTCTTACATATCAGATGGCTAGACTCTCTCCATCTTATTTTATATTCAGGAAACCTGGAGTGGATCTCTTAGAGACCTGGGTCTTCCTTAACTCAATGGGGCTGCTGGCATTTGAGCTGGGGCTTGTGCAGAATCAAGGTATTGGTTCTGGTAGCTATGTTGATGTACTCATTCTTCTAAATCATAAGCTCTGCTGGACTAAAACACTATGACACTCAAAGCATTTATTGTCACACTTATCCTTCATTTAACCAACAGTGAGGTCAGAAAATGAGGAGTCTTCCTAGACATCTCCCTCTCCCTCATTCCAGTATTGTTGAACCAAGTATTCTTGATTCTACTTTTAAAACATCTCACATTAGCCACTGCTCTCCATTTTTTTGCCAGAGTGCCAGTTTAAGCCACTATATTTCACCTCCTGAATCCTGCTGTATCCTCCTTTGACGTTTCCTCTACCTGGGACCCTCTTTCTTTGGTTCTCACCATTCAGATTTTAGCTCTTCTGGCCTTCCCTGGCCACGCTTTCTTGAGTAACCCCCTCCTGGTCAACAGATCAGATTCTCTTTTATTTCCTTAATTGAACTAACAAAATCTAAAATCATCTTGTTTATTTAGTTGTTTATATTACATTAAAATGCACACTCCATGAGAGTAGAGACTATAATTGTCTTTTTCACTCTGCACGCAGAACAGTGTCTGACATTGTTGAATGAATGAATAGATGAATGATCTAATTTGTCTTCCTATTTCTGCTCTTGCAGGGTGAGGCAAGTGAGGCACTTACCTTAGGTGCAAAACTTAAGGTGGTATCAAAAACCTCAGTAATCAAGATAAATCATATGTTAATGAAATATTTTTAAAAATCAAAATAAATGCAAAAAAAAATGATGAAAAACATCAAAATTTTAAGTAAAGACAGGATTTGCACTTGCACGATCCTGTTGTACTTTTCTCAAGCTAATGCCAGGCCTGGATCTAACAGAACTTTATTTACAAAAACAGGGAGCTGGACCGTAAGCCGTAGTTTGTAGATTTTTTAAAATATTGCTTTAAAATGTGATTTATCTAGATCAATGTGTGTTTTGGCAGCTCTTTTTTTTTTTTTTTTTTAAAGATTTTATTTATTCAGTTTTTTCCCCCCAAAGCCCCAGTAGATAGTTGTATGTCATAGGTTCACATCCTTCTAGTTGCTGTACGTGGGACTCGGCCTCGCGTTGCACGGAGAAGTGGTGCCTCGGGGCGCTCCCGGGATCCGAACCCGGGCCGCCAGCATCAGAGCGCGCGCACTTAACCGCTAAGCCACGGAGCCGGCCCTTGGCAGCTCTTAAATTTTGCATCTGAGGTGAGTGCCTTACTTGCTGCTCCCTAGTCGGGTCCTGATTGTTGCCTTTCAGTTTACTCTTCACATGGCAGCCATGGTGGTCTCTTCACAGGCAAATCAGGTCTTGTCACTCTATTGTTAAATGGCTTGCCTTTACATTTAATATGAAGTCCAAAATTCTTAGTGTGGCTACACCTGCCAGTTCCTACACAAGCTGGCCCCTGCCTTCCTCTTGAACCTCATCTTGTGCCATTCTTCCCACTGCCTACTCAACTCCAGCTACACTGGCTGGAACAAGCCAAATGCCCCAGGCCCTTCATACAGAATATTCTCTGCCCAGAATATTCTCTTTTCCAAAATACTCCTAAATGCTTTTCTCTTCACTCAGTATTTCCTTTTCAGTTTTTTGTTTTGTTTTGCTTTGTTTCTTTCCCCAAAGCCCCAGTGCATAGTTGAGTATCCTAATTGTAGGTCTTGCTAGCTCTTCTATGTGGGACCCCACCTCAGCATGGCTTGATGAGTGGTGCGTAGGTCTGCACCCGGGATCCGAACCGGCAAACCCCAGGTGCTGAAGTGGAGTGCGTGAATTTAACCGCTATACCACTGGGCTGGCCCCTACTTTTCAGGTTTTAGATGTCAGCTTGTCTTCCACTTATGTTGAAAAGCCTGCCTTGACTGTCCAGTCTCAAACGGGTTCCCCGTCACTTTTTCATAGCACTTATCACATTGCAGTCACATATTTATTTTGATGACAATTTGGTTAATGTCTGCCTGCTCACTTGACTGTAAACCCCAAGGAGCAGAGACTATGTCTGTTTTTTGTTCTGTTGTTTCTGTCATCTTGTCATCTTTACTCTGTCACTAGTGCCAAGTATGTAGTAGGTGCTTAATAAATACCTAACACAGTGACTGGGACATAATAAATTCTGAATAAATGTTTGCAAAATTATTATTAGAAAGGTAAATCAGATAGAGTACGAAAGGGAGGAGGAAAGCAAATGAACTTTCCAGGCACTATAATGAACGTCCAATTAGTTCCCACTGTTTTTTTGTTTGTTTTTTTAGTCTGTGACTTTTTCTTTCATCTCAGGCTGCAATCTTATGCTCATCCTTATCATAGCTGTAGCTTCTGAAGGTGTCTATCCTTAATCCAGTGCAGCCCAGTGAATTTTTATGATTGCCTGGAAGTGTCAAAGGTAAGTGGATCAGCTATCCAAGGCTTTCAATTAAATGCCACATTGAGCTTTTCTCCGTAAATAATGACTGCTCACACAAAAAAGGCACTAGCCTCTTCCCTATGATTGTCCTATATCAAATTCAGAAAATGGAAGATGTTCAACATACCTCACTTTCCATGAGTATGGTTTGGCCAAGAAGGAAGAACTGAGCCCGTGAAAGAAGAGGGGGTTCCCCTTATTTCTGCTTCCCATCGTCTACCCCTTTACCTCTCAGAATATAGTCTAGGCGTCATCAGCATCGGCCTCAGAGCTGGGAACTTGTTAAACGCAGAATCTGAGACCCCCCCCCCCCCAGAATCTATAATTTAACAAGATCCCTAGGGCTTGAAAATAAAGAACATGTGTTCCTAGTAAGGGTTTAGTATAAACAGCGACCCAGTCCAGAATGGGAAGAGACTCTGTAGTCCAAGGGTGTCCTAACCTGGCTGGTATCAAAACCCTATGAAGTGGTTATAGAAAAATATAAATTCCATGGGATTCTAATTTTATAGGTCTAGGGTAGGGCTCCAGAATGATTCTGATGCTGCCAACACACAAAATGACATTTGGAAACTGCTGATTTTGTCCAGTTTTATAATTTAACGCAGGAGGCAACTGAGTTAGGAAGCTTTAGCAGCTGGCTCATAGTCACTAGATAGTGACAAAGCTGCACTGGATAAGAATTCTTTTGGAGAGAGGTGGAAGGAGATTCCAAGTGTTTAATCTTATTTTTTCATTCTGGTATGTATTTTTTAAACTTTTTATTATGACAAGTTTCAAACAGAAAAATTGAGAGACTTTTCATAGTAAATATCTGTATACTGACCACTTACGTTCACCATTAACATTTTCTATACTTGCTTTATCGTGTATTTATCCGTTTTGATCCATTCCTCTATCCATCCATCCATCACTCTATCTTTTTTTTTTTGATGCATGTCAAAGTAAGTTGCGGGCCGGCCCTGTGGCTTAGCGGTTAAGAGCGCGAGCTCCGCTGCTGGCGGCCCAGGGTTCGGATCCCGGGCGCACACCGAGGCACCGCTTCTCCGGCCATGCTGAGGCCGCGTCCCATATACAGCAACTAGAAGGATGTGCAGCTATGACATACAACTATCTACTGGGGCTTTGGGGGAAAAATAAATAAATAAAAAAAATAAAAATTAAAAAAAAAATCAAAGTAAGTTGTATACATCAATACATTCTCCTAACACTGTATTATGCGTATGAGATAATTTGTTTGACTTCTCATCTTTACACTGTATCATACACTTTCCATAGGAAGGGCAAGAAAACCATGAAGATAGCAGAAGTGAGAAAAACAGTCAAAACTTGTAAAAGAAGGAAAGCAAGAAACATTGGCACATTTAAAGATGATTAACTCCAATTTTTGAAGTACAAAAAACCTCACACAAACCTAGTAAGTTTATGCAAATTACTACAGAGAGTAATTTTTAAAAAACAGTACCTCCTAGATATGTATTAACTTCATGGAGTCTGATCTTTGGCAGTAGATGAAATATTTGGAGCTAACATGCTATTGTTCCCCCTGACAGCATTTCCAGCCTATAAATCATCATATTCACATCCTGAATATACATATCCTGTAACAGCCCTAGCTCTGGCCTCTTTCCAGGACACTAGGATACCACTGATGTAAAACGAAACTGTATCTGGAAAAATATGAGGGACTCTAATTCCTTCTCAGTTATGACAAACAAATGTGGACTGTGCTCCTGTTTTCTCCTGACAATGAATTTTTAAAATCTTTTAAAAATTTTTTGATAAAACACACTTAACGTAAAATTTACCATTTTAACCATTTTTTAAATTAATAGACTTTAATTTTTAGAACAGTTTTAGATTTACAGAGGAACTGAGCAGATGGTACAGAGAATTCCCAAATACGTGCCCACTCCCCTGTACTCAGTTCCCCTATTATTAACATCTTGCATTAGTGTGACATATTTGTTACAGTAAATGAACCAAAACTGATACATCATTATTAACCAAAGTCCATAGTTTACATTAAGGTTCCCTCTTTGTGTTGTACATTCCACCATTATAGTATCACACAGAATAGTTTCATCTCCCTAAAAATTCTGTCCTCCACCTGTTCATCCCTCCCTTCCTACAAACTGCTGATGACCATGGATCTTTTCACTGTCTCCATAGTTTTGCCTTTGCTGTTGGAATCATACAGTATGTAGCCTTTTCAGTTTTATTCTTTCACTTAACAATAGGCATTGAAGTTTCCACCATGTCTTTCATTGCTTGGTAGTATATTTCTTTTTATCACTGAACAATAATCCATTGTATAGATGTACCACAGTTTGCTTATCCAGTAACCTAATGAAGGGCATCTTGGTTGCTTCCAGGTTTTGTTGATTATGAATAAAGCTACCATAAATATTAGTGTATGGGTTTTGTGTGGACATAAGTTTTCAACTCAGTTGGGTAAACACCTAGGAGTGTGATTGCTGGGTCATATGGTATAACTATGTTTAGCTTTGTAAGAAGCTGCCAAACTGTCTTCCAAAGTGGTTTTACCATTTTGTATTCTTACCAGCAATGAATGACAGTTCCTGTTGCTCCACATCTTTACCAGCGCTTGGTATTGTCAGTTTTATGGATTTTAGCCATTCTAATATGCATGTAGTGGTACCATCTTGACCATTTATAAGTGCACAGTTCAGTGGCGTTAAATACATTCACACTGTTATGCGACCATCACCACTATCCATTCACAGAACTCTTTTCGTCTAGCAAAACTTGAACAGTGTGCCCATTAAACAGCTTCCCATTGCCTCTTTCCTCCAGCCTCTGCGAACGCCGTTCTTTCTATCTCTATAAATTTAACTACTCTAAGTACTTCATGTAAGTATAATCTTATAGTATTTGTCTTTTTATGAGGGGCTTATTTCACTCAAGGTTTATCCATGTTGTGGCATAAGTCAGAATTTCCTTCCTTTTTAAGACTGAATAATATTCATATATATATATAGTGGTATATATTTTTGACATTTTTCTTATTCACTCACCTTTCATTGATGGACTTTTGGATTCCTACCACACTTTAGCTATTGTGAATAATACTGCTATGAACATGGGTGTACAAATATCTTCGAGACTCTGCTTTTAATTCTTTTTAGTATATACCCAGAAATGGAATTGTTGGATCATATGGTAATTCTATTTTAAATTTTTTGAGGAACAGCCATACTGTTTTGCACAGCAGTTGTACTATTTTACATTCCCATCAACAGTGCACAGGGTTCCAATTTCTCCACATCCTTGCCAACACTTATTTTCTGTTTTTTTTTTTTTTTGATAGTAGCCATCTTAATGAATGTGAAGTGGTATCTCATTGTGGTTTTGTCCTGAGAGTGAATTTTAATGATAAACATACTGGCTGTCAATATCATGCCAGATAGAAGAAATTCCTAGGAGATCAGTCTTTCCATTACAAATCATTAGATCTTTATCATAGACTACTTTGGGACAAAGCACATCTCTCTGTAAACTTCAGTAGGGAAGTTAATTAATTTGGGCATTAGGGTGATGATTTCTAATTTTTTTTTTTTTAGTTTAGAGATTCCTTTATTGTCATCAAAGATTTTTTCTCCCTCAATTTAGATTCCCTTATTACATCGTGTTTATTTTATGCAATGTTTGTATATGGCTCAATTGTGTTTGTGTGTGTGTATTCTGGGTTTCACAGGAGTGTGTTATAAATGTGCCCAAATCCTAGCTCCTATGGCATGACCTTAGCCACCCATTCAGAGTCCTCCTCGGACTTACCAGGGAATCTTCAGGGATAGTGTTTGCTCTGTAAGCTCCAGAATCAGTTTTGCCTCTCTCTCTGCTCCTATGTAGCTCCAGACACAGGCCTCCACTCAGCCAGAGCCCGTGCTTGCTCCTCTGCCAATCATCATCTGTAGTTCTGAGGCAGCTTGTCTCTTTTAGGCCTCAGCCTCTGCTCCTCCTACTAAAGACTGGTCCCCCACTACCAGCGGCTGCACAAGCGAAAGGGAGGGGCAGGAGTGAAAAACTCGCCTCTTTCTTTCTCTATGTTTTTTATTAATTTTTCTTGCCTTGTTGCAGTGGCTTCCATTAAGTTCCAGAACTTCCAGTACTTGTTGAAAAAGAGTGGTAAGAGTGGACATTCTTTTTTTTTTTTTTTTAAAGATTTTATTTATTTATTTATTTTCCCCCCAAAGCCCCAGTAGATAGTTGTATGTCATAGCTACACATCCTTCTAGTTGCTGTATGTGGGACGCGGCCTCAGCATGGCCAGAGAAGCGGTGCGTCGGTGCACGACCCGGATCTGAACCCAGGCTGCCAGCAGCGGAGCATGTGCACTCAACCGCTAAGCCACTGGGCCGGCCCAGAGTGGACATTCTTGACTTGTTCCTGATTTTAGAGGGAAAGCATTCAGTCTTTTACCATTACATATGCTGTTAGCTGTCAGTTTTTTTGTACATGCTTTTTATCAAGTTTAGGAAATTTCCCTCTATTTTTAGTTTGCTGAGAGGTTTTTTTTTTCCCTTGAATGGGTGTTGGATTTTGTCAAATGTTTTTTCTGTGTCAATCAGGTCTGCTTTCTGAGTCCACATTTTTGATTTCCTCTTTCCAGAATGATTGTTAGTGGGAATTTCTACTTCCTTTAGGCAATCACCACCTATGCCCAGAATGGTTTGGCTGGAGGCTCTCAAAAGGTCATCACTTCAAAATAGATTAACCATGAAAATCAGTACAGTTTCAATGTCAGACGTATTTGCTCTCAACTCCACATGCAGAAAGACAACAACACAGTTGATGTTGAACTTCACCCAGTCTTGCCCAGTTTCATTTTTATGATCACTTCAAGGAAGCTTAACCTGGGTCCTGAAACACTTAACTGCAGTCTTTGAGGTCTCAGCAAGTGCTCAAACAAAAACACATAGCCACGAAAACAAGCAACAAGTTACACTAAAGAGTGTTCATTGAAACACTGTTTCGCAGGATTCTGCGGTCAGGAGTTTGTGAAATGCTGGTTAAAGGATCCTTTATTATAGGAGGTCTCAGAGCTTTTGATATGCTAATGTGTATTATAAATCGCCCAAGAGAGGAAATATAGGGGAAGCTATTTCCCAAATTTCTTTTTTTTTTTAAATTTTATTTATTTATTTATTTTCCCCCCAAAGCCCCAGTAGATAGTTGTATGTCATAGCTGCACATCCTTCCAGTTGCTGTATGTGGGATGCGGCCTCAGCATGGCCGGAGAAGCGGTGCGTGGGTGCGCGCCCGGGATGGGAACCCTGGGCCGCCAGCAGCAGAACACGCACACTTAACCGCTAAGCCACCGGGCCGGCCCCCAAATTTCTTTGATTATGGAAGTGTTTTATTTCAGACCATCTTCTGGGTAATTAGCTTTGGAGAATGCTGGTTTACAGGTGAAAGCAGTCTAAATTCAGAGAGAAATCTTTTTTTCCCAATCAAAAAAATTTAACAGGCTAACAGACAAAACTATGCCTCAATACTTTTCAGTATAGTGCAACAATAAAGTACACTGAGTTTAAATTTAGTATTCGGGTAACTGGTTTGTTTTCCCTCTCAGTAACACGGGGGCTTGATCTGCATTCAAGGCCTATTCAGGGGAACCTTTCAGATTAACGGAAAAGTTTGGCTCAAATGGGTCTTGAGAGAAAAAACTTTGAAATGGCAGATTTTAGTTTCCGCTTGTGTCCTGAGATTTAAAAAGCTGTTTCAGGAGGACACCCCCAGTGACACTTAGATTTGATTATTTGCATTCCTTTATTTACCTCAAGGCACTGAAGTTTTGAGCAGGAGGGTTGTTAGGAGTATGGGTCCTGGAGTCAAACCGCCTGAGTTCAAACTCTAGCTTGCTGTTACCACCTCCTCAGGGTACAAGCTGTGAGGCTCTGGACAAGCCATTTAACCTGTTTCCATTTTTAAAAGTAGTTTCACCAGCACTTGTAACAAACCTAAGTAGGACAAATAACTTTATCATCTCCACTTGACACTTTGTGAAACATTCTCAGAATGTTTAAGGGACTTGCCCAGGTTCATAGATAGAGCTGATAAATGAAGCCACAGTGACTCAAAATCATTCATTTAGACTTTAATACCTGGGTATTTTTCCACTTTATTATATGTTGCCTCTCAACATCAGATAAAAATGGCATATTTGCCATTCCAAAATGGAATGAATATATAGATTATATAAATACAACTTTGCATATGAATAAACAGGTTTAAGATGTGTGGTTGGGATAATCCAGGAAGATTTCCTGAAGGAAGTCAGCAAGAATATGGGAAGGCAATTAACGTTCATAACTTGTCTTGAGCACCTACTGTATGTCAGATGTGATTCTACACATTTTACAAATGATTCTTAATGCTCACAACAGCACTTTTATTAGGTTTTAAGGAAGAGGAAATTAGACTTCCCAAGATAATATAATGATCCCAAATACACAGAACATACAATTCTGTATATCTTGATTGTGCTGCACGAATCTACGTTATAAAATGACATAGAACTGTACACATATCATTTTAATACCAAATCCCTGCTTTTGATATTGTACTAGAATTATGTAACATGTAACCACTGGGGGGAACTGGGTAAGCCACACCTCTCTGTTCTATCTTATAGAAGTATTAGTCAGGTATTTTATAGAATGTCCTTCAATGTTTGTCCAATGTTTTTCTCATAGATAACGCGTTATGGGTTTTGGGGAGGCAGACCACAGACGTCTGTACTATATTTGCAACTAACTGTGACTCTAATAATTATTCCGAAATAAAAAGTAAAAAAAAGAAATGCATTGTCATTCTCCAAAGGGGGATTATTAGTAAATTTATAACTCCTGTCTCGCCCCACAACACCCAAAGACACCTATTAATTCACGTAACTCGAATTGTCTGGAATGTGGATAGAGAAACTAGGCTTAATTATATGCTTCCAGCACCTCTTATCTGGGGCGTTGCAACAGGCACGGGCTTGGGGAGGTCGTTCGGTTTCTCCAAACCCATACGAGAGGGTTTTCAGCCGGCTTAGTGTCAGCCTAGAGCCGCGGCCCAGACCCTGAGGTCTCCTTCCGACACCGCCAAATAGCTGCACCACGCGTGCTGGGAACCGTCCGAGAGCAGCTGGAACGGCAGCAAAGGGCCCCAGGGCATCTCAGACAGGTCACACGGACCGGGCCCGCGCCTAGCGGAAATACACGGAGCCCAACTCCCCCCACCCCAACAGGAGCAAGGGAGCGGGGCGGAGCCCAGGCAGCGGCCACTCCCGCGGCTCGGAAAAAGAAACTGGGAGGTTGCGAACGCGGAGCTGGCCGGACCCGGGGCGCGTGGCACGCGCGAGCCCTCCCGCGCATGCTCCACCCGCCCGCCTGCCGCCCCCGGCCCCGCCTCCGTCTCTTTCGCTTCCTCGCCCCCTCCCCCGCCAGCCTCCCTCCGAGCTTCGCCCCTCCGGGCGCGCGGCCGACGTCCCGCGTGCGCGCCGGCGCCTGACTTCACTTCCGGCTAACGCGCTCCGCTTGCCCCCTGGCCCCGGATGGTGACTGGCGGTGGTGGTGCACCTCCCGGGACTGTCACTGAGCCGCTTCCCAGTGTGATTGTGCTGAGCGCAGGCCGGAAGATGGCGGCTGCGGCGGCCTCGGGCCCGGGCTGCTCGTCGGCGGCGGGGTCGGGAGCGGCCGGGGTCTCGGAGTGGCTGGTGCTACGGGACGGCTGCATGCGCTGCGACGCCGACGGGCTACACAGCCTCTCCTACCACCCGGCGCTCAACGCCATCCTGGCCGTCACCAGTCGCGGGACCATCAAAGTCATCGACGGCACCTCGGGGGCCACCCTGCAGGCCTCGGCGCTCGGCGGTGAGTGTGCGGCGCGCCGGGCGGGGGCCGGACCGGCCGCGGGAGGAGCCAGGCCCGCGGATGCCGGGGAAGGAAGCCGCCCAGCTCCGGGGCTCGGCCTCCGGAGGAGGGGAAGCGGCGTGACGGGAGCGGGGTGGCAGAGAGCAGGGCTGGGGGCTCAAGCTTGGCTGTGAAGGGAGGCCCGGAAGCTGATGGAGAAGGACCTTACGACTTGGCTATTTCAGCGGCTGCAGCTGGCAAGGAAAGACAGGCGAGTCGGGGAGGGGTGGGAGTTCCCTTCGGGCCTTGAGCGTCCGGTTGTAGGTTGGTCCTCTGGGAGAGGTGAGAAGGCCTCGGAGCTCGGCCCCGGAGAAGGCCGGGCCCGGGGGTAGGTCCTGGAGAAGGTGTCGGTATTGCTTTCGGCCAGAAAAGAAAGCGAAAGGGTCGGAGGGTTGGGCCCGATGTGAGAGGCTGGTGGCCGATGGCGAGCGTCAGAGCCAGCATCCAAGCCCTTCCCTCCGGGGGAGAGAAGTGGATACTGGCTGTTTCTGGGACGCGCAGGTGCTGGGATGTCCGGCGTGCCTCGCGCCCGGGATGGGGGTGGGGTGGGCCCGGAGTGGGGGTGGGGAGGGAAGTAGGCGGGCCAGCTGCCTGAACTGTTCCGTCGACGACTTTAGGACTCTGGCGGACGCCATGGAAGACTACACCTTGTCCCTTAGCTCTAAGATTCCAGCTTCTACTCCCCAGTGACGAGAAACTCAGGACCTGTGGTCTATGAATTATAGACTCCTTTGGGTTAGTAATGCGGTGACACTTAAGGTTCTCTCTACTTGTTTTACCCCAGCAAGCCGAAAGTTGGGGTTGGGAGGTATGTCTGCGTCTCCCCAATGGAGGAGAGCAGTTCTGGGTGGTATAAACATTGGTCCAGGGATGAGACTTCTAGTATGCATGAGGTAAACGCTCAGTGGACTGGAGTGGAGTGTTTTGGAATTGCCCTGGCCAAGTTACGTTTGGCTGAGATGACATTTCATTTGCGGTTAAATAAGTGGCTTAATTTAGATGTTATAAATTGAGATTGAAAAGTTACTATATGAGTGACTTAGATTTATGTACAGGGATATAATATATACACTTTTCTCCATTTAGCCGAGTGGAAGTAGTTATGTGATCTACCAATTCACTTGTATTTTCACATAGACAAATAAGGAAAGGTCGTTATTCTGGTTACTGTGTGAGTAATAAGGCGCTTATGAGTAGATGGCAATTTAGGGATATAGAGATTTAATTTTTATTGATGAGAGAGCTGTGAAAGAAATGGATTGTGTATAGTTATAGAATATAAATCTGTAGCATATCTAAGATATGTCTAAGAGAAAATTTTGGGTTGTAGGCTTGTAATTTTTCTTTTTTTGGCTTAGGTAAAGGACAGGAGGGGTGTCCCGGGTGTAGCAAGGAGCAGGTAATTGGACGTGGACCTAACAGCTTGTCACTATGTATGAGAGGGAGATACTCATTAGTAATTGGATATCTTTCTTCTTAAACTCATCTGAAAGGATTTGCGGAAAGATATAAAGAATAATGATGATGAACAACCATGTATCCCTGTCTCAGTTGAAGAAATAAAACATTAAAAATAGAGTTGAAGGGGTCGGGCCGGTGGCACAAGCGGTTAAGTGCGCGAGTTCCGCTGCGGTGGCCCGGGGTTCGCCGGTTTGGATGCCAGGCACGCACCAACACACCGCTTGTTAAGCCATGCTGTGGCGGCGTCCCATATAAAGTGGAGGAAGATGAGGCACGATGTTAGCCCAGGGCCAGTCTTCCTCAGCAAAAAAAGAGGAGGGTTGGCAGATGTTAGCACAGGGCTGATCCCCCCCCCCCCAAAATAGAGTTGAAGCCTCCTGTGTCCCTCCTGGATTTCATTCCTCCAACCCTTCCTCCCTCATGAGTACTATCCTTAATTTGGTTTTATCATTTTCTTACATGTCTTCATGTTTTTTAGTATATGCTTGAGTCTTTAAAAAATGTCCAATATTGTCTTTCATGATTTTAAACTTTGAATAAGTGGTATCATAGTATATGTCTTTGGATTTCTGGAAAAAGCCACATTAGAAGTTTTAAAATGTTTTTGATAGAGAGAGGAATCTCACGAGGTGTTTTTATCTCTGGAGGCCATGTTTGAGAAAAATACTGTGTGCTAAAGTTTGTTATAAATGGTTGGGGAAATTGGACATATGTGTATGTGCCTGTTCATAAAAGGGAAGAAAATAGTCACTCTAATGGTAGATTACTAAAGGGGAGGGTTTTAGGTGTATAAGTGTAAAGGTAGTTGCGTAAAACGTAGCACTGATTTGGGATAACTTAGTTGGGGTATGTTGGGGTATTTGTTAATTGGAAAAGTTTGAGATTGAATACAATTGCAGGTGCCCATGCATTGAAGATTGAATATGTGATTAAAAATGTGTAGAAAAGCTTATGGCAAACAACATAGAAGGATTACAGAAAAATTTGAAAGTAACAGTGGGCAAATTCTGAAATGTTTTCTTATATGAGAAGTGCATGGTATTAATAATAATTACCAGAGATTGTATAGGGTCCTGTGTATGTCATCTATTCAGATGATTGAGGAGAGAATGCTGCATTTTATGTTTTGCCTGGAATATACAGATATTTAGTAGGTGTGCTTTTAAAGATTAGTAGAGGGTAACAATCCTATAAATAGAATGAGGAGAAGGTGCCAGTGGTGACCATGGTCCTAATATGACCCCTCTTTCCAGTTCATGGGCAGTGAGCCACCTTCTTTCTTACCCTAGAGGAAAGACATCTTTGTTTGAGGGGGTAGAGAATGGTGTAACCATATAGAGCTTTATTGGATGATAGAGTAGTGTTTCTTGTGCATGAGTTCAGTTTACAGCATTATGGATAGCTTATTAGTGTAGATTGGAAATCAAAGAATGGGAGCAAGACTGGTATGTATATGTATTCATTTGGGTGGCAAAGATGGCGAATTTTTAACTATGTGTACCAGTATATATCTTCAAATTATCTGTATCTGACATAAAATGTTTATAAATACTCTTTCATTGGATTAAGAGCTATCAGTATATACATAGGTTAGGCAAGTATTGGCTCCGTGTTGGTGTCGAAGAGTTAAGATTTCTGAGTCTCCGTGCTGATTCCTTGGCTTGCCGTTGAGTGACTTCCATGCTCTGGCCTCTACCAGTCTCTCTAGTCTTGTCTCTTTGTTTTGTGAAACTGGTTCATTTAATTTCCTTTCCTAACTCCAGTAGTTTTGCTCTTACTTCGAATGCACCAATTCCCTCTAGACAATTAGACAAATCTTATCCATTTTTCAAGACCTAGAGCAGATCTCAACTTCCTGATTCTTTTAGCCTGAAGTGATCCACTGAACCCCTAAGCACATAATGTCCTATTAAGGTCTATTTTAGTAATTTTGCAACTTACTGTTTGTGGTATGTTTTCTGTCTTGAACTATTTAAATTCCATTTTATTTAGCTTTTTGTGAATATGTGGTGTATGTTTAACTATATTTTGAACTCCTTGTGGGAAGGAACCTTGTCTACTTGTTTATATCCCTTTCCCAAGATGCCTAGTACAAAATATTGATAAATATTTTTGATTTGGTGTGTGTATACTAATGAGTATGTTAAATGGATGCTTCCTTATGTACTAACTGCTAAATAAACATCTTCTTTGGCTTTTTTTTTTTTTCTTAAGTAGACTCAACTTTTTAGAGCAGTTTTAGGTTCATAGTAAAATTGAGCAGAAAGTACAGAATCCCCATATAGCCCCTGCCCCTAAGCACACACAACCTCCCTCACTGTCAACATCTGGCATCACGATGATATGTTTGTTAGAATCAGTCAGCTTGCATTAGCACATCATTATCGTCCAAAGTCCATAGTTTACATTAGGGTTCACTCTTTTGTGTGTGTGTGTGTGAGGAAGATCAGCCCTGAGCTAACATCCATGCTAATCCTCCTCTTTTTGCTGAGGAAGACCGGCTCTGAGCTAACATCTATTGCCAATCCTCCTCCTTTTTTTCCCCCCAAAGCCCCAGCAGATAGTTGTATGCCATAGTTGCACATCCTTCTAGTTGCTGTATGTGGGACACTGCCTCAGCATGGCCGGAGAAGCGGGGCGTTGGTGCGCACCCGGGATCCGAACCCGGGCCGCCAGTAGCGGTGCGCGCACATTTAACCGCTAAGCCACGGGGCTGGCCCAGGGTTCACTCTTAATGCTGTACATTCTATGGATTCTGACAAATATATATGACTTATCATACAGAGTAGTTTCACTGCCCTAAAAATCCTCTGTGCACTGCCGTTTCACCCTTCCATACCCCCTACTTCCTGGCAACCACTGATCTTTTTCTGTCTCCATAGTTTTGCCTTTTCTGGAATGTCCTATAGTTGGAATCATACAGTATGTAGCCTTTTCAGTTTGGCTTCTTTCACTTAGTAATATGCATTTAAGTTTCGTTCATGTCTTTCCATGGCTTGATAGCTCATTTCTTTTTAGCATTGAATAATATTCCGTTGTCTGGATGTACCACAGTTTATTTATCCATTCACCTATTGAAGGACATCTTGGTTGCTTCCAGGTTGTGGCAGTTCTGAATAAAGCTGCTATAAATATTTGTGTGCAGGTTTTTGTGTGGATGTAAGTTTTCACTTCATTTGCGTAAATACCAAGGAGCATGACTGCTGGATTGTATGGTAGGAGTATGTTTAGTTTTGTAAGAAACTGCCAAACTGTCTTCTAAAGTGGCTGTACCATTTTGCATTCCCAGCAGCAATGAATGAAAGTTCCTGTTGCACCATATCCTCGTCAACATTTGATGTTGTCAGTGTCTTGGATTGTGGCCATTCTAATAGGTGTGTAGTGATATCTCATTGTTGTTTTAATTTGCAATTCCCCAATGACGTATGATGTTGAACATCTTTTCATATGCTTTTTTGTGGACTTCGAGTTTTAAAAATCAAAATAGCTCTACATAAGCGACTTTGACCATATTGTTTATATTACTAGATATGTCTCTCTCTGTAGCTATTGTTTGTTCATGCAGTTTAGCATAACAGTTAGGAAAGAGCCTGGTTTTGGAGACAGATGGCTTGGGTTAAGATCCCAGTTTCTGGGTCCCTCCCCCCCCAAATTTAACTGTGTAACTTTGACTAAATTATTTAACATTTCTGTTCCAGTTTCCCCATTTGCAAAATGGGGATGATAATTGTACTAATTGTGATGATTAAGTGTTAATACATATAAAGTGCTTATAACAGTGTGTTTACTGTTCAAAAAACATTTATTTACTTGTAAATCTCTGTAAATACCCTTTTTTCTTTTCTTTTTTACTTAAACCTTTTGATATTCTCTGTTAAATCTTTTGAACTTAACCCCAAATTTGAACTTCTTAGGAATTTTTTCTGATTTACCACCTTTCACCATCCTGCAGAATCCATATAGTTTTTGCTTTGATATAAGAGTAAGGTAATGTTAATTTGTTCAGCATTTGCTTATTTATTTAATTACGGCTGGTGGTGTGTTCTTTTGATTCCTGAATTAGCACTCCTCCTCCCCTAAGTATAGTACATTTGATATTGTTTGTTTTTGTATAAACTTTTTTGAGGGCATGTGGAGAGAATGGGCATAAAGTTTTGGTAGTCCTGAATTTTGAATTTTAGCTCACTTACTAACTCACTTACTACCTAAACTTCCTGAACTTCAGCTTCCTCATTTGTAAGTTAAGGTTAATGTTTAACAGAATGGTTGTGAAGATTAAGTGGTAAACATATTTAAAGTGCCTAACACTACTTGCATATGCATAGTAGGTACACAGTGAATGCTAATTCTCTTAAGCCTTGTGAGTGCTTAGTATTGCCATGCTCCTCATTATTACTTTAAAAAATGTTCACTGACTTATTGTTTATATACAGAGGATAGACAGGTATCATTCAAGTGTAGATGGAAGTATAAATGTTGATAACAAATATTATTTATATTTGGATAAATATCTTCTAGTGTATTGGTGTGGCTAAATGTCAGAATGAAGTTAAGACTGTTGTAGTACTAGTTCTGTGTATATACGGATTTTTCATGTAGTATATTTACATAAGTAAATGAAGATATATGTGTGTGGGTGTTGATCAATGGATATTGTAGCATATGTGTAAGAGGAAATCATGCCTCTTCAGTTTCTGAAGTGGGTTCCAGATCTCTGTCATGGGGAAAAAGGGGAAACTCCAGAGCTGCTCAGTGTTTATAGACAAACATTCTAGTTTTACATTTCTTTATGAATCTCTTTTTTTCTATATAGACATTGACTTGGATTTGAGAAGTTTGTATAGAAGTCATAAATGAGAAAAAGATCATTGTATTCCATTTGCAGTGAAATTCAGATTGAGTAAATTCTTATTTATTTATTGTCTGAAATGACAGTTTCTTGTTCAGACTTAACGCCCAGAGCTGCCTGTTCCAGGAAGTCTTGGAATATGGAAAACCAATTAGGTTAGCCTGCGTAGTCCTCAAGAAATAAATTTTATGGATAAAACTCATACTTATCACTTTGTTAGAGGTGGAAAATATTTTTCTTACTACTTCTGAATTAGGCATACATTAATTTGGATAAAATACAAAATCTTCCTGTAGGTCTCAGTTTTGGAAGTTATAAATGATTCAACCCACTTCGTATTTCCTGACTAACCTTGGTACGTGCAGCCTTCCTAGTCTCAATTATTCTTCTATGAGAGATAATAAACATGGTATAGAGTTGGGATTTCAGTAGCCCTAGAAGGTGGTTGTCTTCTGGATACATCTGAGTTTTTTAATAAAAACTCAATTCGGAGAATCTTGTTGTGGGCTATGGGTACGTACTTTGGCTCTGTTTCAGTTGACTGACTTTAATAATGCTACATGATGACCTATCTTATGTCAAAGATTGCTGTTTTATTAGCAAAACATTTTACTATAATTAATTAGAGTGAGTTTATATTAAGACTTTTTTAATATATATTTTTTGCTATGTTTTTAAGATCCTCTATATTTATCCAAATTTTTACGTTCATGTCTCAGGTTTTCCTAACTATTGAATGTTCAAAGATGGTTTTGTTCTAGCAGAGAATTTATCCTACTCTTGTTTTAGTAGTTTTAGACTTATTAATGAGAGGCAGTGTAAGAAATCAGCCTCTGGAACCACACAGCTTGGGCTTAAGTCTTGGTTCTGTTGATCTTGAAGTTCATCTATAAAATGAGGATGATAGTATCTACCTCATAAGATGGTTATAAGAATTAAAATGAGTTGATATATGTAAAGCATGTAGAACAGTGCCTGGTATATAGTATGTGCTAAGTTTATTTTTTTAATTCTTGTGGTAGCAGTGGCTATTTGAGTTTGCCGAGTGTAGTAGATGTTTTTGGTACAGATATTCTGTTGAAATTGCAATGTTCTGTTTTTCTTCCACTTTTCCATGTGTGTGAAAATGTGACCAGCTGAAATCTAATAAACATAAGAGTAATAATTTTTGTATTATAGGAGAGATATAAACTATATGAGTTAATTGATTTTGGACTTGAAATTGTTAAAAGAGTGAGATGATGTGAAGAGCTGGTTGATTGGTATTCATTCACACATTTATTGAACATGTGCTAGGCATGGGAGCACAGAATAATTAAGGCAACATTTTGGCCTTTGAGTGCATACTTGGTGATGCTTTTAGGTAAACCATTTTAGCAAATGTACTATCATATACAGTCATGCACCACGTAAATATGTTCTGGTCAGCGACAGACCGCATGTACCACGGTGGTCCCATAAGATTTAATGGAGCTGAAAAATTCTTTTTTTTTTTTTCTTTTGTGAGGAAGATCAGCCCTGAGCTAACATCCATGCTAATCCTCTTTTTGCTGAGGAAGACCGGCTCTGAGCTAACATCTGTTGCCAATCCTCCTCCTTTTTTTTTCTCCAAAGCCCCAGTAGATAGCTGTATGTCATAGTTGCACATCCTTCTAGTTGCTGTATGTGGGACGTGGCCTCAGCATGTCCGGAGAAGCGGTGCGTAGGTGCGTGCCCGGGATCTGAACCCGGGCCGCCAGTAGTGGAGCGCGTGCACTTAATCGCTAAGCCACGGGGCCGGCCCAGAGCTGAAAAATTCTTATCACCTAGTGTTGTCGTAGCTGTTGTGATGTAGCCATCGTGCTGTCGCCGTCATGATGTCATAGCACAAGGCATCACTCACGTCTGTAGTGATGCTGGTATAAACAAACCTACTGCGCCGCCAGTTGTGTAAAAGTATAGCACATACAGTTATGTACAGTACATAATGCTTGATAATAGATGACTATGTTACTGGTTTATGTATTTACTCTCCTATACATTTTTTTGTTATTTTAGAGTGTACTCTTTCTACTTTTAAGAAGAAGTTTACTGTAAAACAGTGCACCGTATTACACTGGCGGCAGCCTCGCACATCTCCTGTTTATCATGTCTCTTGATTGCATCACTTTCTCTCTTTTTTATAATTTATTTATTTTTTTTCCCCCAAAGCCCCAGTAGATAGTTGTATGTCATAGCTGCACATCCTTCTGGTTGCTGTATGTGGGACGCAGCCTCAGCATGGCTGGAGAAGCGGTGCGTTGGTGCGCACCCGGGATCCAAACCTGGGCCGCCAGCAGCGGAGCGCACGCACTTAACCGCTAAGCCACGGGGCCGGCCCTGCATCACTTTCTTTTGTGCTTGATTTAATGTCGTGTTATTTTGTTCATCGTGGCCCCTAAGTGTACAAAACCCACAGCTAATGTTGCAAGAAAGAAGCCACGTCGAGTAATTGATCTGGAAATTAAAAATGATTAAGGACTACAAAGATGGAAAATCAGTGACGGTTATTGCTCTCCAGTCAGGCATGTCCCATTCCACCATAACTATGATCTTGAAGAACAAGAATAAGGTGACAGAAGCTGTTCAAGGATCTGCTTCATTGAAGTTAACGAGACTAACAAAATTCAAGAAGGTCCTATATCAGACATGGAGAAACTTCTAAGGATCTGGGTTGAAGACCAGACACAGAGACGTATCCCTCTCAGCACCATGATGATCACGGCCAGAGCAAAAAGTTTGTTTGCAATGTTGAAAGAAAAGGCTGGACCTGAGTACGGTGTTGAATTTACTGCTAGCTCTGAGTGGTTTAAACAATTTCAGAATCGTTATTCATTACATAATGTGAAAATAAGTGGTGAGTCTGTGAGTGCTGATGTGAAGGCGGCTGAAGAATTTTTGGAAACTTTAGATAAGCTTATTGTGGAGGAATATTACTTGCCAGAGCAAATATTCAGTATGGATGCAACCTCCCTATTCTGGAAATGGATGCCTGAAAGGACTTTCATCCATAAGGAGGCCAAGTCAGTGCCAGGGTTCAAGGCTTTTAAGGACAGGATAGCAGTCTTGCTTGGGGACAGTGTTACAGGCTAGAAATTCAAACCCTTTGTGATCTGGCACAGTGAGAACCCCAGGACCTTCAAGCCTATCAGTAAGCACACACTGCTGGTGTACTTCAGGAGCAATAAGAAGTCTTGGATGACCCACCTCCACTTCCAAGATGCCCTCCTGAATTGCTGTGCCAGTGAAATGGAGAAGTACTTTTTGGAGAATAACAGACCTTTCAAGATTTTGCTTATTGTTGATAATGCTCCTGGACATCCTCCTTTTATTGGTGATCATCATCCTAATATCAAAGCAATGTTTCTCCCTCCAAATACCACCTCTTTGATCTAACCAATGGTCAAGGAGTTAGAGCAGCTTCTAAGGCCTACTGCCTGAGGAGGAGCTTTGCCCAGGGTATTGCTGCAACTGGGGAAGACACTGAGAAGACACTGATGCGATTCTGGAAGGATTACAACATCTATGACTGCATCAAGAACCTTGCTTGGGCTTGGGGTGATGTCACCAAGGAGTGTATGAATGGCATCCGGAAGAAGACATTCAGGTGGTTCGTCCATGACTTGAAAGGATTTGCTAAGGGTGAAGAGGTTGCAAAAATCAACAAAGCTGTTTGTTTGAGATGGCAAACAACTTTAATCTGGATGTGGATGAGGATGACATTGAGGAGCTCCTTGAGGTGGTTTCTGAGGAATTGACTAATGAGGAGTTGTTGGAGCTGGAGCAGTGATGCATAGCTAAAGAATATGTAGGAGAAAAGGAAGCTGCAGGAGAAGAAAAAGAAGAACCCTCAAGAAAATTTACAATGAAAGGTTTAGCAGAAGCTTTGCACACCTCAGCAAGCTCCTTAAAAAGTTTGAAAACACGGACCCTAACATCGAAAGGTTTTCATTAATAGAGAGGAATGTTCATGGTGCAGTATCTGCTTAAAGCAAAATTATAATGAAAAAAAGAAACAAAGGAAGCCACCACAGACATATTTCTGAAAAGAGTGACACCTCCTCAAGAAGAGGCTCAGGCAGGTCCTTCAGGAGGTATTCCAGAAGAAGGCATTGTTATCATGGGAGATGACAGCTCCATGTGTGTTATTGCCCCTAAAGACCTTCCAGTGAGACAGAATGTGCAAGTGGAAGACAGTGATATTGATGATCTTGACCCTGTGTAGGCCTAGGCTAATGTGTGTGTTTGTGTCTTAGTTTTTCACAAAAAAGTTTAAAAAGTAAAAAAAAAAAAAATTTTTAAATAGTAAAAAGCTTATAGAACAAGACAGTAAAACAAGAAAATATTTTTGTACAGCTATACAATGTGTTTGTGTTTTAAACTAAGTGGTGTTACAAAAAAGTCAAAAAGTTTAAAAAAAAACTAAAAAGTTTATAAAGTAAAAAAGTTACAGTAAGCTAAGGCTAATTTATTATTGAAGAAAGAAAATATTTTTAAAAATAAATTTAGTGTAGCCCAAGTGTACAGTGTTTATAAAGTCTACAGTAGTGTACAGTAATGTCCTAGGCCTTCACATTCACTCACCACTCACTCAGTGAGCAACTTCCTGTCCTGCAAGCTCCATTCATGGTAAGTTCCCTATACAGGTGTACCGTTTTTTATCTTTTATACCATATTTTTACTGTACGTTTTCCATGCTTAGATATGTTTGGATACACAAACACTTACCATTGTGTTATGGTTGCCTATGACATTCAGTACAGTAATATGCTATACAGGTTTGTAGCCTAGAAGCAATAGGCTATACCATATAGCCTAAGTGTGTAGTAGGCTATCCCACCTAAGTTTGTGTAAGTACACTGTGATGTTTGCACAACAGTGAAATTGCCTAACGACGCATTTCTCAGAATGTATCCCTGTTGTTAAGTGATGCATGACTGTAGATATGCAGAATGCTGTGTGAGTACAGAGGAAGGAGTTTCTTCAACCTGAGGGAAATACAGAAGGCTTCGCAAAGGAGGTTGCTTGTATAATCAGTTTTGAAAAATAAGATGGTGGGAGGGAATGTTATAGGGATGATCATCTTATGCTAAGGTTCTTGCTTATGCAGAGACATGTTGGTCTTGAAAAACGTGGTGAATTCAAGGAACAGAGAGAAGTTTTTTTTCTTTTTTAATTTTTAATTTTTTGTTGATATCTTAGTAGTTTATAACATTATGAAATTTTGGTTGTACATTATTGTTTGTCAGTCACCGTATAAATGCCTCCCTTCGCCCCTTGTGCCCACGCCCCCCCTTTGCTTCTGATAACCACCGTACAGTTCGCTCTGTCTGTGTGTTGGTTTATATTCCACATATGAGTGAAATCATGCAGTGTTTGTCTTTTTCTTTCTGGCTTATTTCACTTAACATAATACCCTCCAGGTCCATCCATGTTGTTGCAAATGGGATGATTTTGTCTTTTTTTATGGCTGAGTAGTATTCCTTTGTATATACATACCACATCTTCTTGATCCAGTCATCAGTTGAGGGACACTTGGGTTGCTTCCACTTCTTGGCTATTGTGAATAATGCTGCAATGAACATAAGGGTGCATAAGCTTCTTTGGATTGTTGATTTCAGGTTCGTTGGATAGATTCCCAGTAGTGGGATAGCTGGATCATAGAGTATTTCCATTTTTAGTTTTTTGAGGAATCTCCATACCGTTTTCCATAGAGGCTGCACCAGTTTGCATTCCCACCATCAGTGAATGAGGGTTCCTGTTTCTCCACAACCTCTCCAACATTTGTTGTTTTTTGTCTTGGTGATTATAGCCATTCTAACGGGTGTGAGGTGATATCTTAGTGTTGTTTTGATTTGCATTTCCCTGATGATTAGTGATGAACATCTTTTCATATGCCCATTGGCCATCTGTATATCTTCTTTGGAGAAGTGTCTGTTCATTTCCTCTGCCTATTTTTTTTTTTTTTTTTTTTTAAAGATTTTATTTATTCAGTTTTTTCCCCCCAAAGCCCCAGTAGATAGTTGTATGTCATAGGTTCACATCCTTTTAGTTGCTGTACGTGGGACTCGGCCTCGCGTTGGACGGAGAAGTGGTGCCTCGGGGCGCTCCCGGGATCCGAACCCGGGCCGCCAGCATCAGAGCGCGCGCACCCAACCGCCAAGCCACGGAGCCGGCCCACCTCTGCCTATTTTTTGATCAGATTGTTTTTTTGTTGTTCAGTTATGTGAGTTCTTTATATATTAGGGAGATTAACCCCTTGTTGGATATATGATTTGCAAATAATTTCTGCCAGCTGGTGGGTTGTCTGTTCATTTTGATCCTGGTTTCATTTGCCTTGTAGAAGCTCTTTAATCTGATGAAGTCCCACTTGTTTATTTTTTCTTTAGTTTCCCTTGTCCGAGTAGACATGGTATGCAAAAAGATTCCTGTATGACCAATGTCAAATAGTGTATTGCCTATATTTTCTTCTAGGAGTTTTATAGTTTCAGGTCTCACCTCAGGTCTTTGATCCATTTTGAGTTAATTTTTGTGAATGGTGAAAGCAGATGATCTACTTTCATTCTTCTGCATGTGGCTCTCCAATTTTCCCAGCACCATTTATTGAAGAGACTTTGCTTTGTCCATTGTATGTTCTTAGCTCTTTTGTTGAAGATTAGCTGTCCGTATTATCTGTGGCTTTATTTCTGGTCTTTGGAGAGAGGGAGTGGGTTTAGGGTGTGTGTGGGATTGGTTCGAATTAAGCTGAGAGAGTTAAGGACAAGATCATAATATGTTTTGCTAAGAAGTTTGGACTTGATGTCAATGATAGGGTATAGGTTATGACATGGTCAAATTTGTTTTTAGCAAGATTCGAAGCTAATGCCCTGGTGTGAGAAGTGATGAGAGCCTCTTGTAAGTTAGTTTGAGAGGTAGGAACAACATAATTTGATGAATGTGGGGATGAGAGATTGACAAGGTGACAGTTACTCATGCTTATTAGGTTCCTACTTTGGGTAACTGGGTGAATGGTGTTTATTAACCGGAATAAACAGTACAGGAAGGTGTGGTGAGCAGCTTTTGTTGGAGAAGGCTGGGGAGCAAGATAGGGAGATAGATTTCAGTTGTGTTAATTTTGAGGTTCTTGAAGGACATCCAAGTAGAGATGTCCAGAAGGCATTTGGAAATTCAGGATTGAAGCTTGAAGATTTGGAAATACAGATTTGGAAGGCATTGGCATTTATAGAGAAAGCTTAGTCTAGTGGTTAAGGATATCGGCTCTGGAGCCAGACTGAGTTCTAGTCTGTGATTCACCACCTATTAGCTCTGCCCTTAGGCAAGACGCTTAACCTCTCTCTGCACTTCATAATTAGTACCTAACTCACTGGGTTAATGGAAAGATTAAATAAACTAATTGTAGACACTGCTTGACCCACCTTAAGCACTCGATAAATCTTACTTTTTGTATTGGTGTTTTTAATTATATAGTTCAGTTCAACACCGCTTTGTCTGCCACATGGGGATAATAAGATGAATTTGAAATCCACCCCTCCCCCCAAATTTGAAAGCTTTCTAGAATAGGTGACACCTCAGTTGAGACGTGAAAGAAAAGGAATTACCCAGGTAGAGGGAACAGCATGAGCAAGAGTAGACACATGAAGCAGGTACTATTTGTTATAAGCAGTTCGGTATTAGAGTGCAAAGCACCAGAGAGGGGGTGATGCGATAGCCTGAGGTCTTGGACTTGCTCCTCCTGAGCAGTGACTCTCATGTTTTTAAGTACAAGAACACTCGGTTTAAGGTAAAAAATATTAGGGCCTTATTATGACAGGGGCTGTGTTTTTAGTATCAGTTAGTTGAGAAAATATTGCAAAAAGGTACTACTTTTAAGTAATTTTTATTTTAGATTTATTGTCATGTAATTTGAAAAATACTACAAAATACATACTTTGGGCTTTCCTCCCTGCTGGCTTATCTTTGGGATTTTTATGGCAGAAACTCTTCTATCTGCCCTCCAACTTCAGAAATTTTGTTGCTGTCATCTCTTCGCTTGTTCTTTTTGTCTTTGTGGGTTTGTTTATGCCCTGGTTATTTCTTTACTGTCTTTCCACTGGGAGCTTGGGAGGGAGCAGAGGTAAATGTGTGCATCTTATATCCTTGTTGTTTAACTGAAAATCTATAGTTGTAACAGTACTTAAGTTGAACATCTGGTACTCTGTCCTTAGGTATGTTGGCTGTAACTATAGATAGAATATAAACAATAATAGGTTTCTGTAATGTAGTATGTAAGAACAGTTGGGAGTGGGTCGGAGGTACCTCTTTGATATGTGCATTGTACTGCTCATGGCCTCATGCAAAAGGTGCCTTTGGCAAGACACTTCTCTGAGTTACCATTTTTAAAATGGGCTAGTAATTCTTGCCCAGACTACTTCATCATCTGATAAGATAATGAATGTAGAAATTATTTGTAGATTGTAGCACTTCAAATATGAGGGATACAAAAAAGTTAAGATAAACTCCTTGGGTGTAGAAGAGGAGATAATAGAGGTACAAATAACAAAAACAAGGAAGTTATAATGGAGGTATAAATAACAAAAAGAATAAAGTAATTGCTATATAAAAGAGTCTACAACAAGGGCAGTGCTCCTAAAAAGAAGTAATTGTGGTCTAGTTCGAGTATGTTAAATCAGGGATATATTTTAGAGGAGATAAATGTTATGCTTACTTTTTAGAGGGAATGATAGAAATGTTAGAGTGGAACAGATAGGAACGCCTTCTTTGGGATTTATTGTGGGCACCAGGAATTTAAATCTTTGTGATTTGTTTCTGTACTTTTACTTTGATTTATGAAGTAGTAGAGAGAGCAGTAAGACTGGGGAGATGGCACAAGGGCAGTGATTCTTAGCCTTGGTTGTTCATTAGAATCATTGGGGGAGCTTTTTTTTTAAAAACTCCTTTGCCATTTATTTATTTATTTTCCCCCAAAGCCCCAGTAGATAGTTGTATGTCATAGCTGGACATCCTTCTAGTTGCTGTATGTGGGACGCGGCCTCAGCATGGCCGGAGAAGCGGGGCGTTGGTGCGCGCCCGGGATCCGAACCCAGGCCGCGAGCAGTGGAGCGCGCATACTTAACCGCTAAGCCACGGGGCTGGCCCCCGGGGTAGCTTTTAAAAAAGTATTCTGCTTGGGTGGTCTGGAGTGGAGCCCAGGCATACTTTTTTTTTTTTAAAGCATGCCAGGTGATTCTAATGTGTAGCTAGGTGTAGAGGTTCAAAGGTCACCTAGGACCTTAGATGAGCAAGTTTATTTGATATGCCTGGGATAAATGAGAGACAGGTTTCATTTGAATTGAATAGTATTCTATTTAGTCTTAAAAATTTTTTTTTGGTAAGAAAAACCCGCCAAGTTAGTTTGTCTGCTGATAAAACCTACCTATTGTATTTTAAATTGTATTTAGTGACTATATAATGAAGTATGCTTCTAAGCAGCAGGGATATATCAAGGACCAAATTTCCATTGCTTTTTTTTTTTTGTCCTTTTCTGCCGTAATTTAGTTCTGCTTGATTTTTTTGAACCAAGTGCTCTGATACTTTTTCACCAACAGACCACTACAGCCAAGGACTGTGACCTCATACTGGGGGCAGAAGGAGAGGAGTGGCAAAAGGGGCTGTAGAGGGCAGAGATGGCTCTGGTTATCTGTACCGGATCAACTAGTTTCATGCCTAAAATGTCTTTGCTTCATGTTGTATTAAAAAAAAGCTAACTGTGAGAATATTGTGTTTACCACCTTATAGCTTAGTCTTAATATATTAAAAAGTTCTTCAAACCTATAGGAAATGATTCATTTATTCAAAAACATTTACTGTGTGTCAAGCACTGGTGATACAGCATTTAACAAAGTCCTTTCCTAGAGCTCATGGTTTAGTGGGAAGAGATGTATTGCACACACACACTCTATCAGGTGGTGATCAAGGCAATAAATTAGAACTGGTACAAGATGGTGGTAGGTAAATTTGTGCTGTGAGGGTCTGGGAGGGTCTTTCTGATGTGGCACTGGAGCAAAGATCCCAGTGATGTGAGAGAGCAGCAAGGCAGATATCCACGGGAAGATTCTGTCCGCCTGTTACTGTGGTATGCAAAAACAGCTAGATGGATTTTCATCATATTTGGATGGAATTTGACTTGGACTGACTTAAAATGTAGGCTATATGAGGAATGATGCGAGGTCTGTGTGACTACCAGTCTGGCGATATATGTCATCTGTATTAAACAGAACAGTAGTTTCAGATATGAACTCCAAATAGAAATTCACAAGTCACATGCTCCTAATGGTAGAATTGTTGTATTGATTTGTAGCTGAGTTGCTTCTCACATGGGCGCCTTTGTGTAGCAACTGGAATTTATTTATAGATCTTAAGGGTTCTCTTGAGCAATATCAGATAGGGAAGTTTGTCCCCAAATTTTACTTATTTATAGCAAGGTCAGAGTCCTGAAGGAAGAATGTAACCTGTGTGTCTCAAGGTGGTTGAGAGATTTAACTGTGACAAATTAATTGATAGTATATATGAAAAAGGCCCCACAATTTCTTTCAGGGAGTTAGATCCTTGAAGATTAAGTCCCATCCATGGAAATTTTTCAGTGGTGATTATGTTCTCAAAATTTTCTCGATTGATGTCAGATACTTAAGATTATTGTAAGATAAGTGGTCTGATGGCAGTTTTCAATCAAGTGAATAGAGAGAATTGGAACTCTTAATTGCAATAATTTCTGTTATCTTTCGGACAACCTCTTCCATGCTTAGGTTGGTGTTGGTTCTCTTGCCTGGAATAATACTATCCCTGCATTACACTTTATCCATTTGTTATCCTTTATTCGTGGCCTAGCCACTGAACTTTCCCAAACTTTCTTAGCTTTGCACTGAGTTCAGTTATACAGGAATACTCATTTTGGCTTTGTATAATATAGTGTATTAACAGCTTTTGTTAAATGATTTTATTTTTGGTTACTTTAATTATATTTTAAAATCTTTGTAAGAATCTAACATTAATTTTGCACCCTCTTTATTGACTTTGAATGATGATTGTATGTGGTACATTATAGTAGACTATTTTAAGTATTGAAGTTTGATGTTGTCTCAGTGGAAGTGAATTTTACAGTGTGTTATGTCAGTTTGCAAAGATAATATATTTTTGATACTATTTTTGCAAGTTTTGTAGGGATGCATATGGATAGTACATTGATAAAGAGTTGACTATTTCTTAAAGTGGGTATTAGAATTGATAACTGATTTAAAAAAATAGAATTAATAACTGAATTGAAAAATATTATTCCTTTAAATTTTCCTTTAAGAATTTCCATTTTAAAAGTGACTTACCTTATTATAGGATGTCAGACTAAGGAAAAGAGTAGTCACCTATGATTTCATTACCTAGAGATGGCCATTGTTAGCATTTTGGTGTGTTAACAGTTTCTTTTTGCTTTTTTCTATTGTTTAATATATTTTTATAGAATTTGAGTTGTAATGATATGTTATGAACTATTTCCTCCTCCTCTCTTTACTTAGTTAATAGTGTATTGTAAATATTTTCCCATGTCTTTATTCTTTTATAATATCATTTAAAAATAAATTTATTTAATAGCTATGTCCTCTTTTGTATGTGTACTAGTAATACATGCATAGGTTCATGTAACCACCACCACAATCAGGACACAGAACTTTCAACACCTGAAAAAATTCCCCTGTGGTTTCCCTTTGGAGTCACCACCACCGACCTTTGGCAATCACTCATCTGTTCTCTGTACTGTTAGTTTTGTCTTTTCTAGAATGGCATAGAAATGGAATCCTGAAGTATGTAACTTTTTGGTACTGAATTCTTGTACTTAGCGTAATGCCTTTGAGGTTCACTCCATTTTTTTTTGCATGTATTAGTAGTTCATTCCTTTTTATTGCTGAATAGTAGTCCATCATATGGATAAATCACCATTTGTTTAGCCAGTCACTCTTTGAAGGACATTTGGATGTTTTCAGCTTTTGGTGATTATGAATAGAGCTACTATAAACATCCAAGTACAGATTTTTGTGTGAATATAAGGTTTTATGTCTCTAGGGTAAATATGTAGAAGTGAGATTACAGGGCCATTTGGTATGTTTAACTTTATAAGAAACTGTCAAACCAGTGTGGCTGTACCATTATGCATTTCCATTAGAAATGTATGTGTTCCACTTGCTCTGCATCCTTGTCAGCTCTTGGTATTGTCTGTGTATTGTTAAGAAATTAATACTACCCGAAGTGATGTACTGATTCAGTGCAATCCCTATCAAAATCCCAGTGATGTTTTTTGCAGAAATAGAAAAGTCCCTCCTAAAATTCATATGAAATCTCAAGGGACTTCAAATAGCTAAAGCATTCTTGAAAAAGAACAAAGCTGGAGGACTCACATTTCCTGATTTCAAAACTTACTATAGTGCTACTGTAATCAAAACAATGTGGTACTGGCATAGATAGACATAAAGGTGGATGGAATAGAGAGCACAGAAGTAAGCCCTCACATGAAAATCAAATGATTTTCAACAGGGAGGCCAAGACCATTCAATGGGGGAAAGGACAAGCTCTTCAAGAAATGGTGCTGAGAAAACTGGATATCCACATGCAAAAGATTGAAGTTGGATCCTTACCTAACACCATATACAAAAATTAACTCAAAATGAATCAAAGACTTAAGCATAAGAGCTACAAGTATAAAGCTCTTAGAAGAAAACAAAGGGGAAAAACTTCATGACATTGGATTTGGCAGTGATTTCTTGGATATTGACACCAAAGGCACAGGCAGCTGAAGAAAAAATAGACAAATTGGACTTCATCAAAATGAAAAACTTTTGTCGGTTGGAAGGACACTATCAACAGAGTAAAAACGCAAACCACAAATTGGAGAAAATATTTTCAAATCACATGTCTAGATATATAGAGAGAATTAATATCCAGAATGTATAGTGAACTTCTACAACTCAACAACAACAAAAAACAAACAACCTGATTAAAGAATGAGCAAAGGACTTGAATCTCCAAAGAAGGTATACAAATGGCCACTTAACTCTAGGAGTTTTGTTTTTGTTTTATATTCCTTGGGATTTTTTATATAGGTAATCATGTTGTCTGTGAATAGGGACAGGTTTATTTCTGCCTTTCTAATCTGTATGGATTTTAAATATTCATTCTTATTGAAGTACCTAGATCTTCCAGTATGATATTGGATAGGAGTGGTGAGAGTGTACATCCTTGTTCCTGATGTTAGGGGGAAAGTATTCAGTTTTTCATTATTAAGTATGTTGATAGTGGTAGGATTTTTGTAACTATCTTTTATCAGGTTGAGGAAATTCCTTTTTATTTTTAATTTGCTGAAAGTTTTTTTTTAAATCATGAAAGGATGTTGTATTTTGCCAAATGCATCTGCTGACCTGATCGTGTAGTTTTTCTTCTTTAAGCTATTAATATGGTAGCTTACGCTTTTGAATATTGAACCAGTTTTCATTCCTGGGACAACCCTACTTGGTCCTGGTGTATAATTATTTTTATATATTGCTAAATACCATTTGCTTTTATTTTTTTTGCATCAATCTGCGTGAGAGATAATGGTATGTAGTTTTCTTTTCTTTTTCTTTTTTTTTTAAATAATTTTTATTTATTTATTTTTTCCCCCAAAGCCCCAGTAGATAGTTGTATGTCATAGCTGCACATCCCTCTTAGTTGCTGTATGTGGGATGCGGCCTCACCGGAGAAGCGACGCGTCGGTGCGCGCCCAGGATCCGAACACCGGGCCGCCAGCAGCAGAGTGCGCGCAGTTAACCGCCAAGCCACGGGGCCGGCCCTGTAGTTTTCTTTTCTTGTACTATCTTTTTCTAGTTTTGGTATCAGCTTAATGCTGGCCTCATAAAATGAGTTTGAAAGTGTTCTATCTTCAGTTTCCTGGAAGAGATTGTGTAGAATTGGTGTTCTCCCCCCCGCCTGCTGAGGAAGATCTGCCCTGAGCTAACTAACATCTGTGCCAGTCTTCCTCTATTTCATATGTGTGTCGCTGCCACAGCATGGCTGATGATTGGTATAGGTCCGTACCTGGGATCTGAACTTGTGAACCCAGACCGCCGAAGCAGAGCATGCCGAACTTAACCACTGTGCCATGGGGCTGGCCCCGAATTGATGTTATTTCTTACCTAAATGTTTGATAGAATTCTCCAGTGAAATCCAGTAGGCTGGAGGTTTCTTTGGAAGGTTTTTAACTATGAATTTAATTTCCTTAATTCAGATTGTCTGTTTCATTTTGGATGTTTTGGTAGTTTTTGTGCTTTTCAAGGTACATTTCATCTGTATTTTCAAGTTTATGTGTATAAATCTATTGTCTTATTCCTCAGTTTCCTTTTTAACTTCTGTAGTGTCAAATTTATTTTGACAACCTAAGTTGTCAAATTTATGTTCATAGAGTTGTTCGTAGTATTTTCATTTTCATTATCTTTTAATGTCTGCAGCATCTATAGTTGATCTCCTTTTGCATTCCTTATATTATTGGTAATTTATTTCTTTTTTTCTTTGCCAGTCTTGCTAGAGATTGATGAATTTCATTGATTTTTTTAAAAGAACTATTTTTTGCTTGTATTGAATGTCTCTTATTTTTCTATTTTCACTTTCATTGATTTTTGCTATTTATTATTTCTTTCCTTTTATTGATTTCACACTTTCTTCCCTACCCCAAGATAAGCATTTAATTCCTATAAATTTCGCTCTAAGGACTGCTTTAGCTGCATATGACACATTTTGATATTATCTTTTCATTTTCATTCAATTAAAAATATTTTCTGAATTACTTGAGACTTCTTCATTGACCTATGGATTATTTAGAAGTATGTTGTTTAATTTCCAAGTAGTTAGAAGTTTCCTATTATATTTCTGTTATTGATTTCTACTTAAATCCATTGTGGTCAGAGACATACTTTTAATTTTACTTTTTTTATATTTATTAAGATCTATTTTATGACCGAGGCTATGATCTGTCTTGATGAATGGTCCATGTGCACTTGAAAAGAATGTGTATTCTACTATTGATAGGTGGAATATTCTATAAATGTCATTGGTTGATGGTATAGTTGTTTCTCTATGTCTTTGCTGGTTTTCTATCTACTAGTGCTATCAGTTATTGAGAGAGGAGTGTTGAAGTCTCCACTATAATTACGGATGCCTATTTCTCCTTTCAGTTCTGTTAGTTTTTGGTTTATGTATTTTGAAGTTATGTTAGGTGTATATATATTTAGGATTGCTTTTTCTTCTTTTCCTCAATTGACTGTTTTGTCATTTAATGTCCTCATTTGTCCCTGGTAATTTTCTTTGATCTTTGTCTGATATAAATGTAGCCACTCCATCTTTCGTTGATTCACATTTGCATAATATATCTTTTTTTCCCCATCCTTTTACTTTTAACCTTTTAATTCTTTTGTTGTTGTTGTTAGGAAGATTAACCCTGAGCTAACCTCTGTTGCCAGTCCTCCTCTTTTTGCTGAGGAAGATTGACCCTGGGCTAACATCCATGCCCATCTTCCTCTATTTTATGTGGGATGCCTGCCACAGCATTGCTTGATAAGCAGTGCGTAGGTCCACGCCTGGGATTTGAACCTATGAACCCCAGGCTGCCGGAGCGGAGCAAGCAAACTCAACCACTATGTCACCGGACCTACCCCCAACTTTTAACCTTTGAGAAGGGCAAAAGTTTCTTGTAGATATCATAGAATCGGATTGTGTGTGTGTTTAAATTCATTCAGACAATCTGTGTTTTAATTGGCATGTTTAGGCCATTTATATATATATATATATATATATATATACATATACATATATATATATTGTGTGTGTGTGTGTGTGAGGAGGACTAGCCCTGAGCTAACATCTGATGCCAAGCGTCCCCTTTTTTCTTGAGGAAGATTGGCCCTGAGCTAACATCCGTGCCCATCTTCCTCTACTTTATATGGGATGCCGCCACAGCATGGCTTAACAAGTGGTATGTCGGGCGCGCGCCTGGGATCTGAACCTGTGAACCCCGGGCCGCCACAGCGGAGCGCACGCACTTAACTGCTTGCGCCACTGGTCCAGCCCCCTAGGCCATTTATATTTAATGTAATTGTTTATATTTTCATTTAGGTATTCAATTTTATTCTTTCTTTTTTTCCTCTATTTTTTTCTTTTTCTGGATATTTGATTTTTTTTAAGTTTTGTTTTAACTTATCTGTTATTTTTGACTATAATTGTTTGTATATATTTTTTGTAGTTACTTGATGGATTACAATATACAGTTGCCCCTCTGTATCCAAGAGTTCTGTATCCATGGATTCAATTAACTGCAGCTCAAAAGGCCTGTGATCGTTGTGTCTTTCCTGAACATTTACAGACTTTTTTTCTTGTCATTATTCTCTAAACAGTACAATTTAACAACTGTTTACATAGCATTTACATTGTATTAGGTATTATAAGTAACCAAGAGATGATTGAAAGTACATCGGAGGATGTTTGTAGGTTATATGCAAATACTGCATCACTTTTTTTTCTCTTTTTGATGAGAAAGATTGGCCCTGAGCTAACATCTGTTGCCAATCTTCTTTTTTTGCTTGAGGAAGATTGGCACTGAGCTAACATCTGTGCCAGTCTTCCTCTATTTTGTATGTGGGTCGCCACTACAGCATGGCTTCATGAGTGGTGTAGGTCTGCGCCTGGGATCTGAACCTGTGAACCTGGGCTGCTGAAGTGGAGAGCCCCGAACTTAACCACTATGCCACCGGGCTGGCCCCAAATACTACATCATTTTATGTGAGGGGCTTGAGCATTTTTGGGTCTTGGTATCCATGGGGGAGCTTGGCATCAGTTCCCTGGGGATACCTACGGATGAGTGTACATAGTTTTCACCATCTATTTAGAATCAGTATTTTACCACTTTAAGTGGAATGTAGAAACCTTTCCACCTTATTGTGCCTTCCCCTCTTTTAAGTTATAGTTGACTTATTTGTTACATCTGTATACATTGAAAACCTCGTGAGACTAAGTAATAATTTTTGCTTATAGTTGTCAAATATATTTTAAAGACTGAGGCAAAAAATCATTGTTTGTATTTACCCAGATATTTACCATTTCTTTGGCTCTTCCCTCATTGCTGATATTCTAAGTTTACTTCTGAAACCGTTTTCCTTCTGTTTGATGAACTTCCTTTATAGTTATTTTTGAGCAGCTTTGCTGGCAAAATTTCCTTTTAGTATGCCTTCAACTGAGAATGTCTTAATTTACCTTCATTCCTGATAGATATTTTTGTCGGATATAGAATTTCTTTTTTCAGTACTTAAAAAATGGTCCACTTCCTAGTGAACCCCATGGTTTTTAATGATAAATGTGCTTTTATTGTAATTATTACTTTCCTTAAGTAATGTATCCTTTTTCTCTGGTTGCTTTTAAGATTTTTCCTTGTTAGTTTTCAGCATCTTATTGTGTCTGGCTGTGAATTTTTAACCTGCTATTTTTGTGAAGTTTCCCCTGCTCAGAAAGAATATCTGCACTAATGCACGTCATTAGTGTCTATCAGGGGTCTGCAAACTATGGCCTGCCACCTCTGTGGCTCTCAAGCTGTCTCCTGATTTTGTAAATAAAGTGTTACTGGAACACATCCACACCCATTTATTTACATATTTTCTATGGCTGCTTTTGCACAACAGTGGCAGAGTTGAGTAATTGTGAGAGAGACCATATGTGTCATGAAGCCTAAAATAATATCTGTTTTCACAAAGTTTGCTGATCTCTGGTATAGATGGAGGAAATTTGAGTTTTTCCTCTATTAAAATTTCCTGCTTGAATTTTTTTTTTTTTTTTTTTTTTTTTACTTTATCCATGTAGGTTTAAAAGTCGTTTTATAAATATCTTTTATACAAAATTCTAACAAGGTGCAATATGTAGTATAGGGTATGTCAAGAGTATTTTCCCCCTATGTAAAAACCAAAAATGACTTTTTAGCCAACTTTTCTTGAAAACACAGCAAACATTAGTTAAGCATAGCTTATCTTTCTTTGAGAAATTTATTTTCAGACATTTTAAACTCATAAGCCAAAATAAATTTCTGTTAAATAACTGGTTTATGCCAAAATGGGATTTAAGTGTTTTAAAGGTAGGCTTAGGAGATTTAATCTAAATATAGGTTGTAATTTGTTTATTAATGTTATTTGCAACATTAAAATTTATTGACAGTGTTGAATAATAATGCTACCAAAACCATGAACCAAAGCAATATGAATAAAAGTATAACTTAAGATGCAATATTATACAAGATTTTGAAAACATGTTTTCTTACTGAGGGACACAATCAGGTTCCAATATAGGTTTCTTCATCTCTTTTATGGACGTTTATGTGCTTAAAATTGTTGTTTTTATAAGTAAAAATGAATGTTGAATTTACCTCTCATTGTGGAACCTGTGCTTGTTTTTTGCTGTACAGATACTCAATTCTGGGTCAGACTTAATTTCACACATGGATTTCTTTTTTTTTTTTTTTTTTTTTTTTTTGAGTGAGGAAATTGGCTCCTGAGCTAAAATCTGTTGCCAATCTTCTTCTTTTTGCTGAGGAAGATTAGCCCTGAGCTACCATCTGTGCCTGTCTTCCTCTGTTTTGTATGTGGGATGCCACCACAGCATGGCTTGATGAGCAGTGTGCAGGTCTGCACCCGGGATCGGAACCTGCAAACCCCGTGCCACTGAAGCATAGTGCATGAACTTCACCACTACACCACTGGGCCAGCCCCTGGATTTCATTTTTAACAGAAATTAGAGAATTTCTGTCCTTGGCATGTTACATAAGAAAAGGCTTGCTCAAACATGTAAGAAGGTGAAACGTTCCACAAAGTATTCTTTGTTCATTTCAGGATATTTTTCCTTCACAGAAATCTAGGTTTCAGCTGGGGCAGATCAGTAAATCTGGTCTTGAGTGTACTTATCAGACTACACTAACAAAGCTCTTTCTCTCAAAATGAAGTTCTCTGGCTGAGTAAAAGATTCAGAGAAAGGGTCTTTAGTGGGTTGAATAATCTTCCCTCAAAATTCTTGTCCACATGGAACTTCAGAATGTGACCTTATTTGGAAATAGGTTCTTTGCAGATGTAATTAGTTAAGATGAGGTCATATAAGCTAGAAGAGCCTTTGAGGGAGTATAGCTGATAGCAGTCTCCCGTCTTCCCCTGGTGCTGTACAGCACTCACCACTTGTGAATGGCCTTCCCTAACTCAGGTCAGAAACCAGGAATGAACGCATCCGAATGAACATGGTCCTATTGCATGCTGCTATATGGGCCTGAAAGACCTCTGAAGAAATTACCAACAAGACTGCTTGGTCACTGTGCATTACTTTGAGTGCTAGTATTGCATAGTGGAAGAAGTTCATGAAACAGTGTTGACTTTTTTTCGGTCATGATCTGTTGAGGAATCTCTAGTGATATTATATGGAATTGTAGGGTTAGATGGAAGCCCAGTTGAAAGCCCTGGTGTAGATTCTTTTATTTTATACCTCTTTGAGAAAGTTTAAACACAATTATGATTTTTATAGTTTGTTACCTGATTATATATCCCTAAAACAATAAAGCAGAATTTATAGTTTGTTTTTAAAATTTTTGTAGTTATGTGTGTGGGCAGGGCACATAGGGGAAATCTCTGCCTTCCCCTCAGTTTTTCTGTGAACCTATAACTGGTTTAAAAAACAGTCTATTAAAAAAATTTATAGTTAATGAGTTTTCAAATTATTTTTACAAGTTCTTTCACAATTTTACTCTGAGTTCCTATAATTTGTATTGTTTATTGTGGTTTTACTTAGAGATCAGTAGGTAAACATTCCATTTTATTGTATTATAGAGATTATTTTCCTATATGCTAATATATATTTCAAACCTCCAGATGTGGGACTGAACTATAGAAATTCCATGAATTTTTTCTTTGTGTTATGTAGATAATGAATTAGTTCCTAATCAGTTTTGCAATACCTCCAAGCTGTCTGTTAGAGCCCGAGAGCTATAATAATCTGGGATTAAGAAAGCCAACTCTGAAATTCACTGTTTATAACATGTTGTGTAGTTGTCCTAGAGTTTGATGAGTAGGACCTTGATTTATTTCCACTTTTCTGCTTTTGCATCATTAGTGTCGGGGGAAGAGAGAGAATCTCCCTCTACCCTTTTCTTTAAGGTTCGTATGGCTGACTAAATAATTAACAAGACAGGTTAGCAGGAGAAAATAATACCAAGTTTAATAACATGTATACGTGGGAGAAACTCAGAAATGAGCAACTCGTCCCTCTGTCTAAGCTGCTTGCTTAAGTATTGCAGCTAAAGGCGCGGAGCGTGTTGGGGGCGGGTAGTGGCCTGGGACTTCAGAGGGCAGGAGGACAATTCTTTTCAGGGTCATCTATAGATAATGTGGTCAGGGAGAGACAGAGTTTTTGATAAAAGGGGCTTGGTGCCTTTCCTATTGTAACCTCTATCCTACATTATCTTTACAGCCATTATGATAGAAGATCTGTTCCAGGAAGGAACCACCATGTCAAATTCTTTAGGCAGTTAGTGGGGGAGGTCAAATGTCCTTCAGAGAAAACAATCAAGGTAAAGAGATATATTTCAGGGTGGCCAAATCTTGATCTCCCACATTAGTCAATAGCAGCACTGATAACAGGGATGTTCTGTAGAGATGTGGTGAGAGTTTAGAATAAGGTATACTGGCAGCAGTATTGTTCGCCCACCTAGAAGTATCTTCTCTAATGGAATAAAATTTCACAATTGATTATTCTTGAAAGTCTTTGTTACAGAGACTCTGTGGTAGAAACACTTAACGTTAATCTCCTTATAAATCTCTTTATACAGTTATGTGACGCTTAACAATGAGGATACATTTTGAGAAATGCGTTGTCAGGTGATTTTGTCATGGCAACATCATAGAATGTAGTGAAGGGGAACAAAATTTGCCACCCCAAAATGTGTCTCTTTAACATGAGAATTATTTTAGGCTGATTATTTTTAAGAAACAAAAGACTCATAAAGTTTTTCTTGTTACCTCCCCCCTTCACTTGAAAGAATTCAGATAAAAAAACCTGTCTCAGGAAGGAAGCTGTCTGTCACCTTAGCATAATGTGAATTAGGTGGTAGACAGGGAGGAACCTAGAAAAGCCTGTTTGTTGGGCTCCCCTCTGTGTTTTTGTTTCTGTGTGGCCAAACACTTGTTTTGCAAATGCTTGTTCCTTTTCACCAACCTGTGAATTGCCTTCCTTTCCTTTGTAATTCTTGACTCTCCCCACCCCCCACATCTTCTTTTGTCTTTAGCTGAGGATGGTATTTAAAGTGTGGGCTTTGGCCGTTTTGGCAAGTTACTTGGTTTTCCTGGGTTTTATCCAGGTTTATGTGTTATTAAACTGTTGTTTGTTTTTTTCCTGTTACTCTGTCTCATGGCAATTTAATTCTTAGACCAGCCAGAATAACCTAGAAGGGTAGAGGAAAATTTCTTTTTCCCCTGCAGTGTTTACACAAACCTAGATGGTATAGCCTAATACACACCTAGGCTATATGGTGCTAGTCTTATGGGACCACCCTCGTATATGCAGTCTGTTATTGACCAAAACATCATCACGTGGTGCATGACTGTAAATAAATTTAGAAACCAATGTTATCTTTTCCAAACTTTTTTTTTGATATTATATTTAAGGCTTCTGTCTATGTGTTACTGTCTCTTGTAAGTCTTCTTGAAATTCTACTCTAACTTATTCTAAGAAATTTTATGGTTAGTGTATTCACTGGCTTTCCATTAAAATACTCTTTTGATATTGGCTCAGCAGAAACTTCAGGGAACATTGATCTTCAGTGATAGTTGATTGTGTTTTCTCAGTAGTAGTTGAACTAGAGGCTTTACTAGTTCTCTTAAGTTAGATTATAAACATTTTCCATAATTTTATCTCAGATATGAAAGCCCTAGAGAACTTTTGAGGTAATTACCCAGAAACTATCCATGCTGACTTTATACTTATTGACTTTTGCAAAAAGTGACATAAAATATTGAATATTTAAAAATTTTGAAATAGTATAGTAGAAAGAACTTCCCTATGCCCTTTAGCCAGTTCCGCTAATTTTAATTTTGAATATTTTACCACATTGGCTTATCATTCCTCCACATAACCATTTATATTACTTTTGCTCTATTGAGAGTAGGTCGCATGTATCATGCCTCTTTACCCCTTACTATTTCTGTGTTTATTTCTTTTTTTTTTTTTTTTTTAATTTTTGATTTAGTCTTTTTTCTTTTTTTTTTTTAAATTTTATTTATTTTATTTTTTGCCCCCAAAGCCCCAGTAGATAGTTGTATGTCATAGCTGCACACCCTTCTAGTTGCTGTATGTGGGACTCGGCCCCAGGATGGACAGAGAAGTGGTGCCTCAATGCGCACCTGGGATCCGAACCCGGGCTGCCAGCATCGCAGCGCGCGCACTTAACCACCAAGCCACAGGGCCGGCCCTTTGTGTTTATTTCTAAGAACAATGATGTTCTCTTTTATAACAGCAATGTAGTTGTCAAGTTTGGATAATTTTATGTTGATACTTTTATATAATCTATAGTACATATTCCAGTTAAATCAGTTGTTCTAATAATGTCTTTTAGAACAATTTTTTCCAGTCCAGGATTATATGTTGTATTAAGTTGCCATGCAAACATTTATTTTTAATGGACTATTGGTTTCAAAATTTTAAGTGTTGAATTTTTGTTCTTTTAACAGCTAAACCAGGTGGACAGGTGAAATGTCAGTATATTTCTGCCGTGGATAAAGTTATATTTGTGGATGATTATGCGGTAGGGTGTAGGAAGGACCTTAATGGAATCTTGTTGTTAGACACTGCTCTGCAAACTCCAGTTTCAAAGCAGGATGATGTGGTTCAGCTTGAATTACCTGTTACAGAGGTAAGTTGAAATAGGTATCAATGTGTTTTTCTACTTAATGTCATCTCAGATATAATTACAGGTTCAATGAAATTATGTTCTTTTGAGGACATTATATATGTACTCCTATAAAAACAAAGAATTGACTTATTGATCACAACTTTGTTTAAATATCTGTCTTTCCTCTGCATAATTAATTGATGCTTGTTGAGTGGTATTTAAGTGTGAACTGTACAGGTTAAACCACTGTAAACAGAGACTCCAGAATACAATGGTTTAAATAAGATAGTTTCTTTCCAGTACAGTGCGGGACTAAGTGTAGGGGCTTACCTCAACACTTAGTTTCCATTTTGTGAGTCCAAGACAGCTGCTCCAAGTATCATTATTTCCCATTCATAGGGAAAGGGAGGGCAAAAGGCCAGGGTAGTACACTGGTGTGACCCTTGTACTCTCCCTCCCTCCTTCCATTTGTCCCGCTGCCCCTCTCCTTCATTCCTTCTTGTTCGCTTTCACAAACTCTCTCACATTTACCCTTTTCATATTTACCCCGTTAGCCAGAATTTAGTCATACAGCCACATCAAACTGAGAAGACTGGGAAAGAGGTGGTTCTTTTTTTTTTTAATATTAAAAAAAAGAAAGGAATAAATATTAGTGGACAACCAGTAACCTTTGCTATGTATCATATCTCTTAACAATCCCAGTTTAAAATTTCAGCCATATGTATTTTTCTGTTACATATTCATTACTTAATTTGTAAGTCCATCCTAACTTAAATTATTTTGTGTGCATTGATGTTCATATCATTTAGTTTGAAAGTACATTTTTCAGAGTTACTGGATTTTAAATCATCTGAAACAGAATATAAAAGATTATAATACTGAGCTCTCTAATAAAGTGAGATAATATTTCTGTCTTCATACCAAATTGTTGATTATATTTTCACATTTGCTGGATTGATGTGATTAGTTGATAAAATCAATATAGTATATTTCCTATTTTTAGGATATGAGAAGTGTCAGTTTGTAAAGTTTAAGTGCAGTATAAATGTTTTAATTCTGTATTTGGAAGGTTTTTTTTTTTTTGCTGAGGAAGATTCACCCTGAGCTAACATCTGTTGCCAGTCTTTATCTATTTTGTATGTGGGTCGCCACCCCAGCATGGCCACGAGTGGTGTAGGTCCACATCTGGGAACTGAACCTGGGCTGCCTAGGCAGAGTGTGCTGAACTTAACCACTACGCCACTGGGGCTTGCCCCTGGAGACTTTTTTTTTTTTTTTTTTTTAATAATTTTATTGATTTATTTTTTTCCCCCAAAGACCCAGTAGATAGTTGTATGTCATAGTTGCACATCCTTCTAGTTGCTGTATGTGGGACGCGGCCTCAGCATGGCCGGAGAAGCAGTGCGTCGGTGCGCGCCTGGGATCCGAACCCAGGCCGCCAGCAGTGGATTGCGAGCGCTTAACCGCTAAGCCACCGGGCCAGCCCGAGAGTTTTTTTTAAAAAAGATACTAACATATATCCACTTACATCTCACATTATTGTCATATCACAGTCATCTATTATATGTTAATATGAAAAGCATGTTGCTGGAAATTTGAGTTCTGAAAACAGAGTAGCCATCTTTTTGTCATCAGAATATCTGGATTTGGGTCATGTATAAAATTTTTGGACAGAGAATTAGTAAAAGTTCTACGTGTATTGAACATTTTTTCCTCTCCTAATTTAAGGAATTTATATCAGTTAATATCTTAATAAAGCTGATATTGTAATCAAGGATATATATTATATTCTACAATGAAAGATATCAAACTATTCAGGTTTTTAAAAGAACTATAGAATTACAATAAGGTATTTGAACATTTATATGAAATAGACCCTCAAGTCAGTATTTTTCCTACTACGCTGTCTGAAATGCTAGGTATTTAGCTGGCTTCTAGTACCGCACCCCCCCCCCGCCCCCCCCGCACCTAGCTTGCTCTTAATATCTGTTGCTGGTTTTCTCTCTTTTAATCTAAATAATTACAACTCTGTTTTTCACATAATATAATATAATTTGTAGACCTTCCACCATCCCAGGCATCCTTTATTGCACCACGTTAGTTTGTCGTTGTCTTGCCTAAAGTGTGGACTCCTAGGTTTGGTTGGATCAGTGGATGTATTCTTTTCCATATGTTGGTTAAGGTAGTTCTTATTGAATATGTGGGTAACAATGGAAAGGGCTTTTTTATATTACCTGCTGACTTACTGAATGTTACCTGTTATGGTTTTGCATAGTTTGAATATCTAAAGCTCACTGAAGGACTTTACATTTATGTCTTTAAATTTTTACTTCGTTCATTTTTGTGCATGGTTTCAGTTTCTCCATTTTTTTCTGTCTTGCTTTGGTTTATAATAGCTTCCATTTATTGAAACTTTACTATGTGGTACTGCACTGAATATGTTGCTTTTTTTCATTCAATTTTGTAACAGCCCTTCAAATCATTATTCGATCAATTGACTTAGTTTAAAAAAAGTAAAAGTAGGTAAGCTTTAGTATAGTACCTGTCAGAATCATTACAAATTAAAGTATTTGAATGAGGATCTGAATTTAACATTTTTTTGTTGTGTTTAATTTTCTGTGATTGTCTTCCTTTTTATTTAGGCACAACAGCTCTTATCAGCATGTTTAGAAAAGGTAGATGTTTCTAGTACGGAGGGTTACGATTTGTTCATCACACAGCTCAAAGATGGTTTAAAAAATACATCTCATGAGACTGCAGCAAACCACAAAGTTGCTAAGGTAAGAAGTTAAAAAAAATTACCTTGTTTGGGGTTATAATAGAAGGAACACCTCCATACTTTCACCCTTCTCTGTCCTTTCCCCACCCCAATCTCCCTTGGAAATATTCCAATTCTAGATTTTTCTCTTTTTTAAAAAACAAGATGTGCTAATAAGTCCTTTCATAGTTGAAACTATTTTTGTTGAAGTTTAACTTCAGTTTGTAGGAACTGCTTTGCTTACTTTGTTCCTAAGGCGTCTGTGCTTGGTGGCCGTATATTGGTCAAGAGGCTGATGAAACAGACTTTCTTGTCAGGTTATGAACTTCGATGAGAAATGGAATAAGTCTTTGAAAATGGGGCCATTTTGAGCTTTCTTTGAAATATATATATATATATTTTTTGGTAGTGATGAGGATGTCTATAGGAGATGGTGCTTAGAATTAAATCACTAGATATAGTTCATTAATTTCTTTGCATTTTTCTTTTAAGATCTTTTCTAAGTTATAAATGTAATACATGTAAAATTTCTGTACCAAAGCATATAAGGTAGAAGGTAAAAGCCACTTTCCAAAAAATAACTTTTGCATTTATAAATAATCTTTTTTCTCAAGTACAATTGTAATTATACTGAAATATTGTGATATACTGTCTTAGTTCATTTGTGCTGCTGTAACAGAATACTACTGACTGGGTAGCTTATAAACAACAGAAATTTTTTGCTCACAGTTTTGGAGGCAGTGAAGTCCCAGATCAAGGCACCAGCCTGGTCACATTCTGGTGAAGTCCTTCTTCCTGGTTCATAGTTGGCGCCTTCTCACTGTGTCCTTACATGGTGGAAAGGGCAAGGGATCTCTCTGGAGCCTCTTGTATAAAGGCACTAATCCCATTCGTGAGGGCTCTACCCTCATGACTTAAGTACCTCCCAAGGGCCCTACCTACTAAAACCATCACCTCTGGGGGTTAGGATTTCAAAAGATGAATTTTGGGGGGACACAAACATTCAGACTATAGTATAAACCTTGCTTTTTTTCACTTAAGAGTGTATCTGGAGTATCTTTCCGTATCAGTCCTCATAGATTATCTGTATTCTTCCTAATACTTATATTGAGTTTTATTCTACAGATTTACCATGATTTTATTAACCTATATTCCATTGATGGGACATTTTATTTAGTAAAATAGAAACCATACTATGCATTCCAACAGAGAATTTATTGTAAGGAATTGATTTAACGTGTTTGAGGACTGGCAAAGTGAAAAGGAAACCCTGAGGTAACACACAGATGGTAACTATGGGAAGCAGCTCTTGACTAGGTCTGGAGGAACAAGAGATTACAGTTATCAGAACCTACAAACTTAGAGAATAGGCCGCATGGGTCTGGGACTCAGACTTCTGAGGAGGAGCTGCTGCCCAGCCAGTGCCTCAGGAACTTGGAGATTGGAGCTTATGGAACTGAGACTCACATCTCTGAAGAGAGGTGCTACTTGGCTGATGTTAGTACCTCTGAGGGAGCTCTATGAGACTGGTTCTGGGAATGCTCAGAAAACAAAACAAAAAACCGCTAAAGGCTAGAAGAATCAACTGTTGCCACCAGGTCCTTTGCTGAAACAATGTTGACAGCAATGGCAAGTAATATCAAGGAACAAGTCTTTCTCCCCTCATCATGCTTTCCAATTTCCATCCTGTCTTCCTTTTGTCAAAACCTAACTGCCAGGAAACTGGTTGGCAAAGAAGAAATATAGTTTACAGAGTTGAAGTCCCAACATGACCGAAAAGAGAAATAAAGGGTAGGTTTGGAGCTGAAACACAGTAGTTTAGTAACTGGTACAGCCCACTCCTTTGGCTACTCAGTGTCTCCATACACACTTATTTATGCATATGTGAACTTGCATACAACAAAAATATTATACCTTTACTTAACAAGAGGTACTTTTCCTTTTTACAAATGAAGATTCTCTCTCCCCATCCCTCAGAAAGGTGAGACACAAAGTTCCAACAGGTACTTTGCCCATCCATAGGTGATGTTAAATACTCCTAAAATTTAGTTATAGTCTCAACTGTTCAGGTAATAGAACTGTGCTACCAAAAGACTCAATTAACTATAACCAAAAATTCTTACATAAAATAATGTCTATATGTCTCTCTATATGTATGTGTCTGTATATATCTAAATCTCCATCCATCCATCCATAATTTATGTAATAAAAAGGGAAGAAAATGTGCATAGCTGCTATATCCTTCAGTTCTGTAATGGTCAAGAGGATATACTTGATATTTATGACTTCCTTCTTCTTCCTATTTCATATTCCCTTTGTCCTCAGCCAGCCGCCTCAGTTGGTCAGGTACATGGTGGAGTGACCCAAGTCTTCACTCTTGGAGCGTCCAAATCCTCGGTAGTACTGTGTTTAAGTTGTTGTAATTGTCCTCTCATTTTTACTATGGGACATGGAAGGATTTAGAGGCACCCTAGAGAATCTCCTGGATTCTAATTAAGTTAGCATCAATCTAATTTTCTTTTGTTGTCAGTTTTAATTATACTAACCAGTAGAGTAACCTTCTTTGCCTGATGATTCAGTGACAAGAGGAGCCCAAAATTTCTGGGTAGCAGTCTCAACACCTAATTCAGTGGAGCTGTTGTTGTACCCTTGGTGGATCATTCCTCCCTTGGGACGTAAGGCCTCTAGACTTAAAGCTTAAAAAGAAAGCTGTGGTTGGGTTATTAAGTATAATAGCGACTGTGCTGGGAGAAACTGTATTATGTTTTTTTTGATGATTCAAAGCATATACATAGTCCTGTAAGATGCAGCCTATCAGGCATCTCTCCCAATTAGTACTGAAAATGAGTCTTTAGTAGGACATCACACTTTTTTGTCAGGTTCCTTGTGGATGATACCACTGCAAGACCAGTCAATTTCATGGGCAAGAGCCCATTGCTGCCTTTTTTTTTTTTTTTTGCTTTGAAGTGCTTTCTTGGTCAGAAGCAAAGTTGTGTGGAATACCATAATGGTGCATAAGCCGTGCTATTAGTCCACAGACAGTGGTGTAATATTAGGGCAGAAGCATTGAGGGCAGAACAGGTAAATGCTTAGCCAGGATACATATCTATTACAGTGAAGACAAATTACTGCCTAGATCATGACTGAAAAAATCCAATATAATCCACTTACAGTCAGATACCTGACTGTTTCCCCTGGAAAATCGTGTCATATTGGTGGCTCAGCTTTGATATCTGCTATTGGCCGATTAGGCAATCAGCAACAGCTGTAGCCTGGTTAGTCCTGGTGAAGAGAAGTTCATGTTGTTGTGCCTGTACATATCCTCCATCTCTCTTGCCATGGCATTTTGCACACGCATCCATTGAGCAAGCACTGGCGTGGCTATGGAGAGAGGGTGAGTGACATTGATATATTGTGTATAATTTGTCCATTTCCTCTGGAATGGATGCCTTTTGATGAGCATTCACATATTTCACAAATATTTTCCCACTCCATTTATATTTTTTAAATTTTTTCATTGAAGTATAGTTCACATAACAGTATCATATTAGTCTCAAGTGCACATCATAGTGATTTGATATTTATCTACATTATTTAATGATCACCAAAATAATGATCATCTGTCAGCATACTTGCTGTTTATTTTGAGAGATCTGTCCCAAGACCTTTACCTTTAACTTCCTTGTTTATAATCTTCCAGTCCAGATCTTTTCAAATGCCTGACCATCTAGCCAAAACATTAGCTACTGTCCATTAATCAGTGAGGATTTTTACTTGTGACCAACTCTCAATCTAGACAAAGAGAACAGCCAAATGTACTGGGTGAAGTTCTGCCCCCTGAGAAGATTTACCTTCACCACTGTCCTGATTGGGGTGGTGATGCTGCAGCCATCCACTTTGGGGTGGTACCAGCGTACAACGTGCAGAACCATCTGTAAATCAGAGCCAAGGATTTTCTTCCTCAATTATCGTATCATAAGGAGTTCCCTATGAAGCCATCAGTGTGGAATGAGAAGGAGACATTGTAACAAGAGAAGATATTCTAGAAATCTGAGCTACTTGCTTATTCAACATGTCCAAAACTTGCCTTTTTTTTGAGAAAGATTGGCTGTGAGCTAACATCTATTGCCAATCTCCTTCTTTTTTTTTTTCTCCCCAAAGCTGCAGTACATAGTTGTATATCCTAGTTGTAGGTCCGTCTAGTTCTTCTACGTGGGACGCCACAGCCTGGCTTGATGAGTGGTAAGTAGGTCTGCACCCAGGATCCGAACCAGCAAACCCCAGGCCGCCGAAGCGGAGTGCATGAACTTAACTGCTACGCCACCGGGCCAGCCCCCAAAACTTGCCTTTTGAGCTTTCTCAAGAATGATCTCTTATAAACCACTTAATGAAGGATACTTGTCTCTCGTGCCCAATATTACGGTTTGTTGTGTCAGATAACACCTTTTGTGATGGACAGCTCTGATTGCATGGACATTTGTCTCATGGATAGTTATTAATTTCTATCAGGAACTACTAAGAAGCCAGGAGCTGTTTCTCAAAAAGAGAACGTTTATTTACAGGATAGGGCATGGCTTTGCCCTAGCATTCTGCTATGCAGTTGTCCCAGTTCAGCTTGCCAGAGTCTTCTTACAGCATCTTTACTTGCTGCAGACACTTCTAATGTCATTGAATATGCTCACAAGGTACAGGTGGTAGAACATCTTGTGGTTCAGCCTGGACCTGCTGCAGAGCTTCTTGTTCTTCACCTTTTGTGTTATTTGGTTATTGAGTTACAGCAGCACACTCAAATATGCTGAATATTGGGTCTAAAATCCAATTAGGCCCACCAAGCATTGTGCCTCATTTTCAGTGCTTGCTATTACAAGTTGTAGCAACTTGTCTTTCACCTTGGAGGAAATATCCTGACATGTCCAGACCACTGGACCTCCAGAAACTTCAAAGAGGTTGCAGGACCCTGAGTTTTTCTGAGGATTATTGATCCTCTCTGGCTTGCATGTGTCTTACTAAGGCATTCAAGTTCCTTGCTACTTCCTCCTCATCTGGGCCAATCAGCATGATGTTATCAATGTAGTAGACCACTGTGGTGATCTGCAGGATGTTAGGTTGATCAGGATTTTTATATACCAGATTATGGTAAAGCATGAGATACAATCCCAGGGTCAGACTGTGAAGATTTATTGTTAACTGCCAGATAAAAGCAGTCAACTTTTGGATGGTCCTTAAAAATTACTATAGAGAAAAAAGTATTTGACAGAACTGAACTGCCTAGCAGATATCAAGGGATTTGTTGATTTGCTTCAGTAAAGATACCTCTTCTGGAACAGTAGCTGCAATTGAAGTCACCACCTGTAGTTTACAATTCACAGTCATTCTTCAAGATCCTTTTAACATTTTGCATAGGCCAAACAGGCCAGTTAAATGGAGGTGAGATAGTTTGATTACCCCAATATCTTTCATGTGTTTTATAGTGGCATTAATCTCAGAACTTTACTCAGCAATGTGGTATTGCTTTGGTTTAGTAGCCTTGTAGTAAATGAAAGTTCTAGGGGCTTCCATTTGGCCTTTTTTACACTAATAGTCCTCAGAGAGGATCAGAGAAACCATGTAGGGATTTTGCTAGTTGTCTATTCTATATCTCTTCCAATTATGCATTTGGGAACTGGAGAAAGAACTACAAGATAGGTTGGGGAACCCAGAGCTCACTGAGACAGCTTTGGGGCAAAACTCCATTAATCGCTTCACCATCAAAATCCCCGCTCGTTAGTGTACCACAGTGATGTTTTAGGTCAGTTCAGTGCTACTGTCTTGTAATGCCTGAAAGATCACAATACATTCTGTTCCCTAGGGCACAGTGACTGTAGTGAATGCCCACGGGTGCCTTTCACAGGTGGAGAAGGCTTGGAGTATGATTTATAGTGTATAGTTGGGGCATTGTTGTAGGATCCTTTCTTGAGAGAGTTCGGCCTACTTTTCAACCAAGAGGCTCTGGATCTGTGAACAGGTTAGGTCTAGAAACAAAGTAAGAGAGAATGAACTGAATGAACTCTCTCTCTCTCTTTTTTTTTTTTTTTTAGCAATTCAAGTCATGTTTTTGGCTACAGGTTTTTCCAGTTATGTAGATAAGTAATAATTTAGTAGGCTGCCTAGGGTGTGCTAGACAGAGTGGAAACCATTGATAGGTGAGAAGGGACAGGATACAAAAATGAAATTACTTTATAGACATATTTCTCTGGGAGAATAGTACTTAGCATTTTTGCAATCTAACTTCTTAAGTAATTATTTTGATATTAAATAATTGTGGCTAACATTTATTGAATGTTTACTCTGTACCAATTCTCGCTTGGATTTTCATAAGAACATTATGTCATTAGGTATTTGTTTTCCCCATTTCATAGGAACGGGAAACTGAAATATATTTGACAAGGGTCACATAGTTGATGGTGAAGCTGGGCTTGGAATCCAAGTCTGTTTGATTATAAGATATATGCTTTTAGTTATGTTTGCTGTATTATGATGACAGCGACAACAAATACATAAGAATCTGCTAAACCAAAGTAAATTCTCATATACCCAGTGATGATAAATTGTACAATGGTATGCTTATGGAGATATTTGAATGCCTAGTTTGTGGTTAACATTGTATATGTGCTGAAGGAATATGAAAAATGACAGATGTTATCCTGTCATTTTTAGTTATTCTTAATCGTGGATGGGATATGTAAGAAGATGTGCTACCATCTGGTTCAAAACTGTCTTTTCCAGGGTAGTTAATTCAGGTTTCTTTTTTTACATAATTGCAAGTTCCTGCTTTAAATGATGAGTTAATGGAGTAAACTGACTTTAGACTGATAAATGGTCCTTTATTTTATATAAGTTATGGTTTTGGTTAAAATCGTTGAGTATGTTTTCCTTTGCTTATACACTCATTTTCTTTCAGTGGGCCACAGTTACATTTCATCTTCCTCATCATGTGTTGAAGTCCATTGCCAGTGCCATTGTGAATGAACTCAAGAAAATAAATCAAAACGTTGCTGCCTTACCTGTGGCATCCTCAGTGATGGACAGATTGTCTTACCTCTTACCTAGTGCACGTCCAGAACTTGGAGTGGGGCCAGGCCGTTCTGTGGACAGGTATAACCTTGCTTATAAAGAGCTGTGGCAATGAGATTGAATTGTTTAGCTTTTTGGATTAACCAGGAATAGCTGTAAAATTTGATTATGATCAAAAAATATTTCAAAATATTTTTGAAAACCATTCAGATTCTCATTTCTGTCAAAATACTGAAGTGAAGTAAACTACTACGTGAATTGCTATTATTAAACAATGTCTTTTGGTGCCTGGAAGGTATTTAAAGGGGTCATAAAACTATATTTTGAAAATTCCAGCTTCGTACTTGCTCAGTAAATATTTGAGTCAACTTAAAAATATTATAATTATTCAATATATAAGAATTATTTTGCCTTGAAATTTTGTGAACCTGGAAAAAAATTATTGATAAATTAAAAAAACATGCCAGAATCTGAGTATGAGAGCTATATATTATTTCCTACTTAAAATGAGAAGAGTTAAAAAAATCAGTCCAGGCAATTTTTTTTTTTTTTTTGTGAGGAAGATCAGGCCTGAGCTATCATCCGTGCTAATCCTCCTCTTCTTGCTGAGCAAGACCCGCTCTGAGCTAACATCTATTGCCAATCCTCTTCCCTGTTTTTCCCCAAAGCCCCAGCAGACAGCTGTATGTCATAGTTGCACATCCCTCCAGTTGCTGTATGTGGGACGCGGCCCCAACATGGCCGGAGAAGCGGTGCGTCGGTGTGCGCCCAGGATCTGAACCCAGGCCGCCAGCAGTGGAGTGCGCGCACTTAACAGCTACGCCACAGGGCCAGCCCCTTAAGTGTGGCTCTTATGTTAGTTTGCAGTATTTGTTAGTTTATCTCTTGGTAACTGATACTTTGCTTATTAGTTGCCTTTTTTTGTTAAGTGATTTTATTATTATATAAATAACTTTTATTGATTGTGTTAACATTTGGGAAGAATTTTTATTTATTTATTTATTTTTATTTATTTTTTTGGTGAGGAAGATTGGCTGTGAGCTAACATCTGTTGCCAGTCTTCCTCTTTTTGGTGAGGAAGATTAGCTCTGAGCTAACATCTGTGCCCTTCTTCCTCTATTTTGTGTATGGGATGCTGCCATAGCATGGCTTGATGAGTGGTGGGTAGGTCTGCACCTGGGATCTGAACCTGCAAACCCTGGGCCACCGAAGTGGAGTGCATGAACTTAACCACTATGCCACTGGGCCGACCCCTGGGAAGAATTTTTATATTCCATAGGAATATTGCTATCTCTATTTTTTGGGCAAAATGTAGAGACTGTCATTTTTAATCTGAATAACTATCAGGTGATATGTACAATGGCTATCATTAAAATATTCTATGAAATATGTCTAGAGAAGGGGAAAAAAGAAAAATATATACTTAGAATAAATGTTTCTTGTCTGAGAGCTATGCCTGTCTTAAAATTATAAAACAGCCCTTCAGAGCTATTTTCTTTACAAACAGTTGCTGGGTTTCTAAAGAAATCAGTGTAAGCTGTGGTAAATGTTTCATTTTAGGAAATACATTTATTGGATAGGATATTCAGTGTTTCCGTTAGTGTTAAAATGTCTCAAAATATTAATTTTGATGTAGTCTGTGGGGTTTGTTTCATTAAAAATTAATCTAGGAACCTTATGAGGACCTTGTTGAATTAGGTCTGTTGGATGTTTGAGTTGGGGTCTACTGGATGCTGTTGCTCTTTAGCTTGATAATGTAACTAAGTGGACAGGTTTTCTGTTTCTAAGACTGACACAGATCCTGAAGACATCTGTAGCTTGTAAATGATGAGGCTGTTTCTAACCCAATAACTTGGTTTTTTTTTCATATAAGAGCACAACTATGAGTTTAACTCGTAGTTAAACCTAAGCTCACTAGCAATATTATAGGAAATCACATACTGATATAAAGAAAAGTATTTTTCTGGTCTCTTTGTGATGACTTTTACCACTTTCTCTCTTTTTTTTCCTGTTTTCAGTTGCACTTTTGTATTAGGAAGAGTAAGCTTTGCTTATCAGTCCTTTCTTACTTGAAGATGTTTGGATTTTTCTAATTTCGGTATAATCCTTTAAAAACTACTCTAGTACTCTTACAGGTTCACTCTCAGTGAGCTAATGTATTTTAATATGAAAACTTATGTGAAGATTTCCCTTTTTTGATAATTCCTTGGAGAGTACAACTTTCCTGGAAAAGGATTTCCCTGGAGAAGGAAAGAAAATTGCTTTCTAGTTAAAAAAAAAATTCAACTAGAATATACTTTTTCGATATGCTTGAGATAAAACCACTGTTCCTTTGGTTGTGGTTTTATCCCGTTATGCAAAACTTCGCACACGATGAAAGCATACAGGCCTCTGCCTCTACATTTCCAGATTTTCTGTTCTCTGCTCGCTAATTATGCAACATTGTTTAATTTGATCTATCCCTGGAATCGTTTGTCAGTTGTAACCATTAATCAGATTTCTTTTTCCCTACTCTGTTTAAGGGCAATTCCTGAAAGTGATCATTTTCAGTTTAAAATACAAATTTGAACTTGGCCATTAGACCATTCCCAGTTTTTGTTGATAATCCAGTAGAATTTTTTTCTTCAGTGTTAAATAGGAATGTCCTTATAATTTGATGCCTAACTTCAATTACATCAAGTTTGTTTACTTTTAGATCTTTGATGTATAGTGAAGCTAACAGACGGGAGACATTTACCTCATGGCCTCATGTAGGCTATAGATGGGCACAACCAGATCCCATGGCTCAGGCTGGATTTTATCATCAGGTAAAAAAGACTGTCAAGAAATATTTTTCAATATGCCTTTGTAGCCTTCAGTAAAACCATCAACATTTTAATACTTTTTCCGCAAACTTATTTGATGCAACCTGGCTTTGTGCTTGTGTGTATGCATGTATGTGAGTTTTGTTTTGTTCTTATGCCTTTGATCATAATAATGACTGGCTATTTCCTATATCATGTGTTGTGTATAAAAAGGGAAAAAATTTTTGTTGAAAGTAACTAACAGCTGAGTTAATGCTTTATAACTATTTTCTTTCAGATTATATATAATGTATAATATATATGTGTGTATATATAATCACCAAATAGGCAATATTCTCCAGATTTGCTTTTTGAAAAAGTGTTCTTTTTGGATATGTTTATTTTGACTTCTGCATTCATAACAGAGTAGTAAATACTTAGGGTAATGCAATAAAAATAACATATTGTAGTTATTCCTGAAATTTTAATTTTATTGGGATATAAATTACCCGTATGCTAGATAATTGTAGAAGCAGCATTGCAGGTAGTACAATGCAACCTGAATACATATGTATTGAAGAATTGATTAAGAAATTATGTAGAAAGAGGAATAATTAGTCAAGGAAAATAGTTTTACATAGGAAAAGAAGAGGGTGTACAGCATAAGGATTAATGTGACAAAAAGACATGAAAGTGGGACATTGTAGAGACCTTCACTGAGCTAAAGTAGAGGGAAGTTAAGAAAAATGAGTTTAGATAGGAATAATATACTAATTAAAGGAAACTTAAACTGAGTAGTGTAGACTGGCTTACCACTGTTATGTCACTGCTGGAGAATCTGAGAATCTCATACTTAAATTTCAGTTTACATAAAGAATGCTTATTTAATTTTAGAATTCAGTTAAACTTTGAAATACGTTGAAGTTACTGTCATAAAGAATCTGAAGAGTCATTATTCCTTAGTTATCTTGAAGTGTTCTGAATATCTTAACTAAAATTAAATCAGAAAACCATGTATTTATTCAAAGTTTATCAGAGTTCCAGTTAAAGATAGATTAGTTTGGAGACTGGCTAGTATTAGAATCACTGAAATTATTTTCCTAAATTAGGGATTGAATATGGACCATTTTTCCTGACAATTTATCTTCTTTCTTCTTATTTGTTGTCATTTCCTAAAACAGTCTCTGTTAAGTGATGCCTTGATATTTTTCTATTGAATTTTTTTTTTTTAAATTTTTTTAGGAAGATTGGCCCTGAGCTAAGATCTGTTGCCAATCTTCCTCTTTTTCTTTTTTCTCCCCAAAGCCCCAGTACATAGTTGTATATCCTAGTTGTAGGTCCTTCTAGTTCTTCTGTGTGGGATGCCGCCTCAGCATGGCTTGATGAGCGGTGAGTGGGTCTGCGCCCAGGATCCGAACTGGCGAAGCCCGGGCTGCTTAAGCGGAAAGCAGGAACTTAACTGCTACGCCACCGGGCCGGCCGCTCTGTTGAGTTTTGTTCGTTATATTTCATCTTTGCAAAGAGATCAAATCACAGGTTTTCTAGAATCTTCTACCTATGTTGGCTGATTATTCTTAATCTTCTAAAATATGTAATAAATTTACATCTGTTGACATAGTAAGTGCTAAGTACAGTAAGTGCTCTAAAATAGTAATATTAGTTTTCAGAGATACATTTTAGTTTAGGTTTTGATATATATATAGCATTTTAGCATTCTCTCCCACGTGTCTTAAAGAATACTATATTACATGAATTAGGTTCACTAGTTTGCTTTTTCTTTTTACTTACCCCTTCTTGTGTAGTTGCATGGGATTCGTTTTTAGTAATAAAGCTGTTAGATTATTTCCTTTCATATACTTAACTATATTTCGAGTACTTTAGTAATACAATTAGAAGATGCTAGATCAGAGATTGAGTGTGTGTGTCTCTGTGTTTCATTTAGTGGTCATTTTCTGATGAAATGCAATTTTTCAAATAAAGCAGCAAATTTATAAACATTGGGGGATTCAGTATATTATTGAGACCTAATAGTATAGGCCAATTTTCTTTTGCTCAATATGGAATTTTACCTAAAATTATGAACTTTTTTAGAAGTTTTTCTTTATTAAGAAGCTGTTTTAATATTGATTAGCCTTTTCTGTCTTCTTTATAAATTTGCAGCCTGCCTCATCTGGAGATGATAGAGCCATGTGTTTTACTTGTAGTGTATGTCTCGTTTGTTGGGAACCTACTGATGAACCTTGGTGAGTCTTGATTTTTCTGGACATAATAGGCTAAGTTAGTCCTATAAATGTGCTTCTAAATTTTAGTTTTCTGATCTAGATAAAATAATATTGTTGCCTTTTTTGCCATCTATATTATTGCCTTTGTCCTACGAGAATGAGGTAGTGTCTATGCTCTGTCATGTTGCTTGGCATACAATATCTCTTTGGCATCCCAAAATCTGTACATGGGAGAAGTGCCAAAGAATGGAACCAGGCTCTGACTGAAAACTAGAAGGCTATAATAAAGTAAATTAAAATAGCATGATTGGGGCCAGCCCTGTGGCTTAGTGGTTAAGTGCGTGTGCTCCGCTACTGGCGGCCCGGGTTAGGATCCCGGGCGTGCACCGACCACCGTTTGTCAGGCCATGCTGAGGCGGTGTCCCACATACAGCAACTAGAAGGATGTGCAGCTATAACATACAACTATCTACTGGAGCTTTGGGGAGAAAAGGGAAAAAAAAAAAGGAGGAAGATTGGCAATAGATGTTAGCTCAGGGCCAGTCTTCCTCAGCAAAAAGAGGAGGATTGGCATGGATGTTAGCTCAGGGCTGATCTTCCTCACCAAAAAAAAAAAAAATAGCATGATTAACTTGAGCAGTTTAATCTTGGTCTCTTGAGGGCATGCTGTCAATAGGGAATGCACAGAGGAGGACCTTGTGATTTTTGAAAGAATTTTAGGGAGCCTGTGGTGATTTCGAATTCTAGTGCATGGAAGTTTAGAACTCAGTTAAACATTAGAGATCATGTATTGAAACCTCATTTTTACAGATAACTACTTTGAGGCCTTATTAATAGCAATAGTAATAATGATAGCAAATATTTATATAATTCTGTTTGCCAGGTACCATCCTAAGCACTTTATGTATTTTTAACTCATTTAATTCTCATGTTAATTCTACGAAGTAGATATTATTATCATCTCTGTTATATAGGAGGGAACTGAGAATATTCTCCAATTTAATCTTTACAGTCACTCTGTGAGATAGGAATTATTATCCCATTTCAAAGTAAAGAAAATAAAATTTGCTGAAGAGCATATGGCTAGTATGTGGTGGAGCCAGGATTTGGTTATAAGACATATTACTTATTTTATACTGAAATTAGTTTTAAGTCTCTGAATGTTAACCAACTGTTGTGAATGGGCTGAACTTCCTAAAGCCTATTGGAGTGTACGTATGCATTCCAGGTTGCAATGGGAAATACTGAAAATATGAAAAATGGAAGTTGCGTTTATCTGCAGACTGAGAGTTGATTATGAGCAATTTCCAATTTGTGTTAACTTAAGTTCTGTTTGGTACCCAGTCTTTTCCCCTAGAAACCATCTTTATATATATAGAAGACATTTTAATATGTGTTTTTTAGTTTTTCAGGCTGATCCTCAAAAAGTTATTTAACTCATACCTGAAAAACTATACCATGATATTATAGAATGCAACTTTATTTATAAATATTTTTCTATGGGAAAGTTGATTCAGATTTTCAACTTGGGCTGTTTAAAACCTGTTTTTTCTTGACATGATCAGGGAATCAAGGATGATTCTTCTTTGCCTCAGAATGCAGGATTCCTCAAACACTCAAGCAGTTGGTAGAGTCTGTGAGGGCCTGCGGCCAGCGCTCCAAATGGATAGAGGGAACAGGATTGATGGCGTAGGACTGAGGCTGGGTGCCTTCTGAATCTCTAAGGGGGAAAAGAATGAAGACTTGTAAGGGGAAAGTGGGACTCTCATATTTGATGGTAGGATTCGATAGAGCTACTTTAGAGGGGGATTGAAGTTTTAAAAAAATAAAATGGGTACACCATATTATTTAGCAATTCCACTTCTACTTATTTAACCTAGGGAATTAATTGCTTTTGTATGCAAGGAGGCACAAAATGGATCGTCACTGTAGTGAAAAACTGGAAAAGTCTTAAATACCTGTCAGGAGGGGAATAGCCAAATAAAATGTAGAATATTCATATAATCGACTATGATCCAACAGTTAAAAGGAATGAAGAGTTAGCTCTCTATTAATCACCATCAGTAACTTTCAGATACGTTGTTATATGAAGAAAGCTGTTGTAGAGTGCTTCATGCAGTGATACTGTTTATTTAAAATGGAAAACATCCCCTATATTTTCTATATGTACATATATGTATGTAAACTTATAAAAATATTTTAGAAGTATACCACTTAAATTTATAACAGCGGTTATCTGGAGTGGGATAGGAGAATACTGGGATTGGATATTATCATAGAAGTGGGTCTTTAGCTTTGTTTTACGTAGTCATGTTTCACTTGTGTGAATAAAATTTTAATTAAAAAGTTAAAACTCAGGTAGGAGAAAAAGATGGAAAGGGGAAAATACCCTAGGGTTTAGCTGGGAGGGAATCCAGTCCAAGTATCGAGTGCTTGGGAATGCCTTGTAAAAGCATTTATGTAAGACACCTGCATATTGCAGATTATCCAGGATTTATATATGGATATACATAAGTTGTAGGTGCAGTGTAAAAAGAAATATGTATACCCTATGGAATAGCATATTTTGTAAGTATAGTTTTCCTTTCTTTGCTGTGGAAATAGAAAAATGGCTTTTAAAAAAAGGTTCTTTTTTTGGTAGCAGCATCCTGACATTTCAAATAATGCCTTGTAATTAAAGCTAGTGAAAGTAAAAAAAAAGAATAGAAAGAAATAAAGTAGTCACCAAGTTGGACGGATGATTTTTAACTGTTAACTTGATCCCGCGTTAAGTATTTGAGAAAATTCTTCAAGTCATTATACCGGTCTTGATCTGAGGTCCTAGTATTTTGTTCTTGTGTGTGTGTGTGTGAGGAAGTTTAGCCCTGACCTAACATCCATTGCCAGTCCTCCTCTTTTTGCTGAGGAAGATTGGCCCTGGGCTAACATCCCTGCCTAGCTTCCTCTACTTTATATAGGATGCCACCACAGCATGGCTTGACAAGTGATGCGTTGGTTCGCGCCTGGGATCCAAAACTGCGAACCCTGGGCTACCGAAGCAGAGTGTGCGAACTTAACTGCTACGCCACTGGGCTGGCCCCACTAGTATTTTATTCTTATTAAACATGTTAGGGTTTTCTAGTAAACTAACGTTTCTTTTTGCTCAATAAGCATTTATTTGGAAGAAGTAATGTACGATCTACGGACATTATATAAGTTTCTTTGAAAAGAAATTTTGTTGAGAAGTTACTGGTCTGATGGGGTCCTGTAGTGAATGTGAAAGGTCTATTTCTTTGTTCTTAATATATGTAATTTTATCCACACTCTAGAGATTTTTTTTGCTTTCAGATCTTTACTAAAAAGCTTTTTGTAATATGATTGACATTTACTGAGTTTTTATTTTATGTTGTTTACAGTTATGGCCACTAATATGTGTATATATAAATAGATAGATATCTGTATCTATATATGGAGTAAAACAGCTTCATTGAGATTTCTTTGACATGTAAAAATTGTATATATTTAAGGTGTACTACTTGATGTTTGTCATATACACGTTGTGAAAAGTTCACCACAATCAGGCTAGTTAACATATGCATCACCTCTACATAGTTACCATTTTGTGTGTCTGTGTGTGTGGTGAGAGGATTTAAGATATATCCTCTTTGCAAATTTCACATATGCAATACAGTATTGTTAACTATTGTCACCATGCTGTGCATATATGGAGGATTTTCAACTGAAACAAAGTAGTTATTCATTTAAAGTTGTAGGAAACCAGTGTGAGGATATATCAGGACTTTAAACAGTTTTATCTGTGTGTTCATTTATCATAAATTATACTATAGCATTTATTCCTCAGTTTCATCTGAGACTGACTTTATTTGTAATCAAAGTGAACAACTGCGATTCAAGTGAGTGGTTGGACATGTAAGAGTGATCTTGATAATATTGAATGATTTTGTATTTGAGTCTTTTGAATAAAGAATACATTAAGTTCAGTTAATTGTTTTAAAAAAAAAGAAAAGATAATCCTGGAGTTCTCTTTTAATGTACAAACTTAACAGTTTTTTGTGCAGTAAACTTTTCCTTCCTTAATCTGTGTAAAGGTCTGAACATGAGAGACATTCCCCAAACTGCCCCTTTGTGAAAGGTGAGCACACGCAGAATGTGCCATTGTCAGTCACTCTTGCAACAAGTCCTGCACAGTTTCCTTGTACGGATGGAACTGACAGAATATCTTGCTTTGGGTCTGGGAGCTGCCCTCATTTTCTAGCTGCTGCAACGAAACGAGGAAAAATCTGCATATGGGATGTTTCCAAACTTATGAAGGTATGTTTTAATTTTGAAGTAACAGATTAGTAATTGAGAAAAAATCAGTTGTCAGCTTAGCCTTTTCATTTATTTGTTTAGGTGCACTTGAAGTTTGAAATTAATGCATATGATCCAGCAATTGTACAACAGCTTATTCTGTCAGGAGAACCAAGCTCAGCAGTTGAATCAAGGAGACCAACTTTGGCATGGCTGGAAGACTCCTCTAGTTGCTCAGATATACCAAAATTGGAAGGAGATAGGTATGTGAATTTGTTTTAGTAGTACTTATAGAAGTTAAGTGTTTTCTTTTCCTAAATTTTATATTCTCTTAATTTTATTACAGAGGCAGAAAAAATTATTAGGTCAAGAGATGAGAGACTAAAGGTTGGTTAGAAATCTGAAAGAACTATGTGATTCGTGAAAAAAATTTTCATTCAGAAGCACCATAGTCTGTAAAATGTACTTTATTTTCTATTTCAATCTATGCCAATTGGAAATAATTGCCACATTGAAAAATAAAATCTAAATAATGAAATGAAATCCTTATATTAGACTTATAATTTCGCTTTCTACTAAATATTTTCATAGAGAAGTTGAATCAAATGATTTTAGTTCCCCTTTTTTCTTTTAAATTATGGAAGTGCTGTGAATAGTGAAATAATCTGTGGCTAAGATGATCTAATTGTTTAAAACAGTATATCAATAGTCAGCAGTGAGTTGAGGCATGATAATTATTGCTGTTGAAACATTTTGGTAAAGTTGCTGTGCTAGATCCTCCTCCATTCAGCTTCTCTGAAAGATTCCTGTGGCTGTATTTGATCTATATAGGGGCGGGAGAGTCCAAGTATAATCCTGCTTCACCACTTGTCTCCGAAGAAGCTCTGCAGTTGTAACTCTGAACTGGGCTAGGATTATAGAGCAACATTTGCAATATTCCCTGGTAAACAGAAGGAAGGGTTCGGTAAGACGCTCAAGGGTTCCATAAGCCACTTGTCTTCAGCAGTAGCAGCTACCACTTCTTAAGATTCCAAAGGTAGCAATGTGAAATGGAGACTATTTAACTGTGATCAGATGTCCTGATAAACTGAGGAGATCTATCACTTCACTCCCAGGGGCTGCTTATGTTACTGATGTGTGATTGGTGTTACACCATAGTCAGTGATTTATCATTTTACTTCCCAGTCTCTTTGGTGGCTTCTTCTTTCATTAAGAAGTAGTGTAAAACTTTACTAATAGAGATTATTTAGTTAATGTAATTGATGGAAAATTCACAACATATAAGTTGGGAAGGTTACCTCTGTCTAGTCCTTCTTGGTTATAGCATGTAGAAATAATGGGTAGGTAAATGAATGTGGTCTGAGCTCTGGAAGAGACTGAATTAAAACTTCATGGTTCTTCTCAGTTATAAATCCCTGTGAGAGCTTGATGGGGAAGTAGCTGGCCCGTTGTTGTCTGAGTTTGACTACTTTTGCCAATAGAACTGCAAAGTAAGCATGCTTAATCTCTGTGATTTTTCTTAGAAGTTAGGGGAAAATTAATAGAAGATAATGAAATTGATACATCCTTCTGAATGTTAACTTGAATTAGAACTTTTGTCTCAGAGTTTTGTAATTTGGGGATTAAAATTGAATCAAGATATAGTTTTAAGATTATACACATACACACACACACCTTGGTAAAGTGTGCATTTTAGGTAAACACATATCCAGTATTTCTGGTGGACAGGTGTTATGTGACGTAGTGTGCTGGAGTGAGATATAGATCCTTCTGCCTGCTTTTAAGAGATTTAAAATCTATCTAGGATAGAAGGACTCTTTCTTTCCCAAGAAAGTGTGATGAGTCATACAGAAAGATTACTCTAAGTTGGGGTACAAGGAGGAAGCTGAAGAGTTGGAACTTCATCCCTAACGTCAAGCTCTTTCTCTGCCCTTCCCCTCCCCCCAGAAGTAGTAGGATTCCTCTTGGATTGGTAGTGAATATAATAAGCTGAAACTGCCTCTTACTTCGTGGCACAAGATACAATATATTTGGTTTTAAAATATACAGTGTGAGGGGCCGGCCCGGTGGTGCAAGTGGTTACGTGCGCGCACTCCTCTCCGGCGGCTTGGGGTTCACCGGTTCTGATCCCAGTCACGCACTGATGCACCGCTTGTCAAGCCATGCTGTGGCGGCGTCCCATATAAAGTTGAGGAAGATGGGCACGGATGTTAGCCCAGGGCCAGTCTTCCTCAGCAAAAAGAGGATGATTGGCAGATGTTAGCTCAGGGCCAATCTTCCTCACAAATAAATAAATAAATAAATAAAAATAAATTATATTGTGTGAGTTTCATTAGCTTGAAGAAATATATTAATTGAAGAAATTAAAGCTTAGCCAAGAAGTTTAAAGTAATTATCAGTATAGCTTGCTTAGGAATTGTTTTCGACTATTTCTACTTAGAAGGCAATATTTGTCTTTGTTCTGAATTTATTCAAGGAAGAATATTTATTTGGGAACACATTTAATTTTAATGAGTTAACATTTTGTCTGCTTGCCTCATTTGTATGTTTTATCTTTCAAATTGGCAAATGATTCCTGAGTTTAACTTTGAAGTTGTTTCTAGTATTAGTATATCAAAACTAAGGTACGTCTGTAATATTGGTATATTTAGTTTTCAAACACACATATAATCTTAACTAAACATTTTAATAATATTTATTTTGCATGTTTACTTTGCAAAAGGTTTTATATCATGTAAAAGACTTTAGTAAATCTAGTGTCTATGGTATAAGTAATGTATACTTATTGTAGAAAAATTGGAAAATACAGGGAAGTAAATTGAAGAAATGTAGCACACCCATGATCACACCATCCAGTTGTGTGAATTTTTATGTTTTTTTTTACTTTTGTGATTTTTAAAATGGTTTATTGATGTGTAATTACATATCATAAAATTTACTCTTTAAGTGTACAATTCAATGATTTTACTCATGATTTTATCATGTAGTAGTATGAGCATTTATCTATCATGAAATAATATTTTTGAAAAGATTATTGTATTTTGAAGACCTTCAGAATAAAGTTTTTTTTTTTTTGCTAAGTAAAGTGACTATCTGGCAATCCTATGTAACATTTTTTGTAACTTTGTTTCAAGACACCTGAATTCCTTCTTTAAAATATACTACTTTATTTTATCTTCTATCTTAGTGTAGCTGGGTAATATTTGGTCATTTTTCTTAATGTAAAAGCTCTTGCAATGTGTTGTATCTTATTGGTTCGGACTTCCTTTTTCTGGATAATTCTCAATCATTAATATTTCCTCTTAGGATTTATTTTTCCAGGTATCTTTATTATTTTTCTGAAACCAGCCAGTTAGTGTTTGAATATCTTGAGGATGATTAGCAGCTGATTTTTTTCACATTCTTTTTGTTGTTTTAAATCATAGCACAGAATTGGTTTATGGTCAGTTATTACCACTTGACAAACTAAAACACAGAAATTTTGTAAAATAAAATCTAAATATCTCCCCCCACAAAAAAATTTCAAACGTTACCTTAAGCAGTTTTTTTTTTTTGGTGAGGAACATTGGCCCTGAGCTAACATCTGTGCCCATCTTCCTCCGTTTTGTGTATGGGACGCCAGTGAGCAGTGAGTAGGTCTGCACCTGGGATCTAAATCCATGAACCCCGGGCTGCTGAGGTGGAGCATGCAAACTTAACCGCTATGCCACCGGGCTGGCCCACCCTTAAGCATTTTTTTTTTTTTTTGGTGAGGAGAATTAGCCCTAAGCTAACACCTGCTGCCAATTCTCCTCTTTTTCTGAGGAAGATTGGCCCTGGGCTAACATCTGTGTTCATCTTCCTCTACTTGATAGGTGGGACCCATGCCACAGCATGGCTTAATGAGCGGTGCGTGGGTCCACACCCGGGATTGGAACCAGCAAACCCTGGACCAGGCCCCCTTAAGCATTTTTAAGGGGGATTACTAGCTTACATTTTATATAAAATAATATTATAAATGCTTGGATATTTTAAATGTAAGTGCAATATGTTGTTTCAAAAAGGGAGAATTAACTTTCCTTCCTGCAAAATGCATCTTTTTATTTTTGTACTTGAGGTTATCAGAAGTGCTGATTGTTAGAGTACAGACACAGCCTAATATTGTGCTAGAGTGGTCTGTAATTATATCTTTTTTCTTTACTGCTAACAATGGAGAGTGAGGATAATATGGATGCAAAGAGAGAGGCTGGCAGTTTCTTGGCCACCTGAGTGAAGAGCAGAGGAAAGTCTTGTTGTCGTGACTCCTAACTTCTCAGTTATAATGGTTTTCTTGCTTGTCAATGAGTTCTTAACAGTCCCTCCCAAACAAACAAAAAAACCAAACACAAAACAAAAATGAAATGCATATTTGTGTGAGTATGCATATATATACACATATTTATACAGCTATTCTATTTGGTTTTAGGGTAACTTTTCTGAATTCAGTAATAGAATAGTTATTAAATTTTACTGCTAGAAGCTTGTGCTTGATTTTATTAGCTGCCTTTCTCTTTTATCCTTTTATATACCCAAGTCACACCTTAACAGTCTTCAAATTGCTACAAATTCTATTGTAAAGTCTTAGAGGTTTCCACACTCTATTTCAGGCAGACATTTATTTAATGATTTAAGGTATACGTTGTCAGCATTGTTAATCAGTTATGATCTCAAACTACTTATATGCCATTTAAGCTAGTTTTAATAGTTTTGTATGATGCTTATGTTTGAGATGCAAAATGATGGTTGTAACATTGTACTTTTTTCTTTGCTGTCTCATATTACATATACTTTTTTGAAATTCAAATTATTTTTTACTTTGTCTTTTAAGTGATGATTTACTGGAGGATTCAGACAGTGAAGAACATTCCAGATCAGATTCTGTGACAGGTATGTGAAAAATGTTAGATAATCTATTTTTTATATCCTTGCATTTATACAGTTCTAAATAAAGCTAAATATCACTTAATTCTAAATTTCTTCGTTAAGGTAAACTCTTAAGTTTTTACTGATATACACAGAAAACTCAAATATTATATATCAGAGATCTTGAATTAGTAGTATGTACATAGCGTTTCATACTTAAAATTTCGATGGTACCTATTTGACCCAAAGGAATTAAAGTGACAGTTTTGCTACATCTTTGTCATAGATGTCAGGGAATTGACATTAAGTTCTTCAGATTGTGTTCCATTTATTTGTATAATGTATTCTGTTGTTAAATAAAAGTAACATTTAAATTAAGATTTTTTATTCCCAAAAGAAAACAGGTAAATAGAGAATAAATTTTAAAAAATGAAATCATAGACATTAAGGCATCAAGTAAAAGCTGCTTACTCATTAGGTTATGAAATATTAAGGCAAAAGAGTATGCTTTATATTTTAATGTAGTTATAGTACAAGCAAGGCTAATGGTGCATCTAAGAAGAAGTTTTACTGTGTCAATTTAAATTCTGTCACTTACTATAGTCTGCATTTTCTATTATATAAAATAGTGATATTAACTTCTGTTATTTAGAGTTTTGGGGATTGATTAAAGTAAAAATATGTAAAGCATAGTACCTGGGAAGTAGCCAGTATTTTAAAAAATCGACCATGTTTAAAAATTGTGGCTATTTGCCAATGTCAAATGTCATGAACTAAGGACATATATAACTTATTAAATCTCTTCAGAAGAGATGTGGTTTTATATAGCACAGTTGTCAAAGTTATTGTTAGTATAGAGTAGCAAGTACTCTCTAAATTCTAATTAGTCATGAAATCTTTTTTAAAGCCACCAAACAGAATGCTGGACTGATTTTGGGTTGTCGTTTAAGGTCGTTTTTAGCCATGAAAAAATGAAGTGAAAAAGCAGGAAAATGCCCTGAATAATGTACAAATGTTTAACTTTTCCTTGACTCTAGGAAAATATGTTAACTCTAGGAAAAATAAAGAATTGATTGCATTAACAATTTTAGTCTGATGAAGATAATGCTCTTTTTCCACTTTGATATCCTTTTGCAAAAATAGAAAAGGGCTAATATTGCATTTTCTTAATCTGATGAAGAATAATAAACTGGTCACCTGGAGACCTGGTTAGAGCTTGAACTCTTTTACAAAATGACTATTTGGTCTTGTCAAGTCACTTAAACTCTCTGGGCTTCAGTTTTTCCTTTGTAAAGTTAAGTGTTTGAACTAAATGTTCTTTTTTCTGCTCTTAAATTTTTTGGTTCTAACTATAACCTTTCCTCTGTGTGTTATAGCTTTGCTCTTTTCTCTGGGTCTAAGGATCTCAGTAGGTATTTTTGTAATTACAATACCTATCTTTGGTGTATTGCTTTCTCCCTTTTCTACCTTTATCTTTTTCATCTATGCCTGTTTGATTTTTCACACTTCCTTTAGGTACTGTAGTCATGTTTACCTCACTTCCCAGTATCTAGAAAATTACCATATATTTTTGATGACTCCTGTGATACCTCATTTAGCATTGGGAGTGCTGTCCTTATGTAGTATTAAGAGGTAGCTATGGAGGAGAAAAAAATTTTTCTCTTACAGGTCAAAATTTTTAATTGCTTCATTTGAGGATTTGTAAGAAGTCCATTCATTTATAGTAAAATATGTATCTTTTTTACTAAAGCTAATTCTGTTATATTGAAGGAATATTGGTGACTTTATGAGGCTTGTGATACTAATGGGAGATGTATTCTCTTCCTGAAGTATCTAAAATAAGTCATAGATGCTATTTCAAAACTTATATTTACCAACTCTGTTTCCCATCACATTGAATGATATAGTCTGAAGAATTGTGGAATATATTTCTTAATTTCAAAAATGTGAGTGGAGACTCAGAGACTCTTATCTGTTTTTCAGTGGAAGGTTATGACTTTTGGAAGTATCTAGATGATGTCAAAGAGAAAAGTTTGGTGTTTGGGCTATATATCAGAATTAAGGAAACATTACTTCTTGTGAAGATTGGGAAGAATGTTTGGCAGGAGATTGAAGAAGGGTTCAAATTAAAACGTGATGGTTTTAGAAAAGTACCTAGATAAGACCTAATTGCTAGCCTCAGGAAGTTGGACTGGCAGAAATGTGATTTGACACCTAAGTAGGCAGAATAGAGAAGGATTTCCCAAACTGATTATCTGAAGAATATTACCCTGCAGGATGTTGGTAGGTATGTTGTGTAAAAATGTATCTTGTGGTCCAGTGGGTTTGAGAAATTCTGAGATAAGTAAAGATAACAGGTTTCCTTACTCTGGTATTTGACAGTTGTCATTGTGCTTTGTCTGTCTTCTGAGGAGAATGTATGGCATATGCTGTTTCCCGGATGTTGATTAAATAGTTGGGAAGAAGCTTTGTCTGTCTTCTGAGGAGAATGTATGGCATATGCTGTTTGCCAGATGTTCATTAAATAGTTGGGAAGAAGCACAGTAGTAATGCCACTTGTTATATTTTCCTTTTTAATGAGCAGTCTCACTTTACATGCCATTTACTTTGAGTATTGTCTTAAATGTGTGTTAATATATGTAATTTATGGTTAATTTTTTTTAATATATACGTAGGCAAAACTAGCTTTTTCTTGGCATTTTCTACCATAACTTAAAAAAAATTGTTTCAATTTAGTCACATAAATAGCATCCTCAAGATTTATTATAGTATATTAATGTTATAAAAATCTCACTGTCAACTTTTAATTTCATATCTAAATTAGTAAATATATATAAATATTACATGGCAGTATAAAGGCTGCATGTGAATATAGCCGAAATGAGTGGTTAAATAAATGAGCAACTTCATTAGTACAATTAAATTATCTAGTTTGTAACTAAAATATTTTTCTGCATACCCAGAAATGGTTTCAGTTTTAGATGATAATAGTGACAATTATGTGAGGTGAGATTATCAGAATATGGGAAATTCTAGATAAAGCTGTCAGTGAACATTTTGAAGATACCATTAATGAAATAGTTAACAAAAATGGTGTAAAGAGAGCTTTCGGTATATCTTAAGCGTTTGATGTTCTGATGAATCTCTGTTGCTCATTACTTGGGCAGCTTTCCATCTTTTATACAATCACCTTGAGTTATTTTATATTTATTTTCTTTACTCTTTTGTGTTCTTATCTAAAATTATAAAGCCAATTCCAATTTTTTTTTTTAATACTTCCACAATTTACCCAGAGTGATCTTTACATTATTGTTGCTAATAAAGTTGTTGCCTGGCTGATAGTAGTTTGTGCTATTGAGGAAAAAAACAGATTGTTTGAAACTTTCAGCTCAGTATTGAGATTATACCTGGTTTAGAGGTTGACTGATATCTATTGCAGGGTTTTGTGTAGCCAGAGATGGCATGTTTGGAGCGCTGAGACTGAGAAATTACTTTTATACTATTCATAAGGGGACAGCTTCAAGAGCACACAATAGAGAAAAGATCAATAAGGAGGAATGTAATGTAGTTGACTTTAAATGAACTAAAAATTAGTTAATACTGAAGGCATGTTTCACTTTAAAATGACAAATTTTGGGAACTTTTTCTTGTTGTTATTTTTTTCTAAGCTGAGGTGAGAATTAAATTGCGTACTATGACAGTCGTCTGATAGTTAGCGTGGTGGAGTGGGAGAGAGGAGGTGAACTGAGATTACGATAATGTTTGGTTTTTATTTTTTGAGGAAGATTGGCCCTGAGCTAACATCTGTCGCCAATCTTCCTCTGCTTTTTTTTCCCCCCAAAGCCCCAGTACATAGTTGCATGCCATGGTTGTACATCCTTCTAGTTGCTCTCTGTGGGATGCCACCTCAGCATGGCTTGGTGAGTGGTGCGTATGTCCACGCCCAGGATCCGAACTGGCGAACTCCAGGCTGCCAAAGTGGAGTGTGTGAACTTAATCGCTGCGCCACCGGGCTGGTCCCTGATTACAATAATGTTTTATGGATATTCTGCAAAGTGCGTAAATGACAGATGCGTAAATAGTATTGAGTGTTTTTTGGTTTAGAATTGAAGGGCAGAAATCCTATTATTTTGATATTAATAATGTCTTCATTCTTTAACCCTTTATTCTCCTAATTTTTTTTTTCAATTTTATTTATTTATTTTTTTCACCCAAAGCCCCAGTATATAGTTGTATGTCATAGCTGCACATCCTTCTAGTTGCTGTATGTGGGACGTGGCCTCAGCATGGCCGGAGAAGCGTTGCGTGGGTGCGCGGCCGGGATCCGAACCCAGGCCGCCAGCAGCGGAGCGCGCGCACTTAACCGCTAAGCCGTGGGGCCGGCCCTCCTAATTTTTTAAAAAAGGGGTTTTGCTCACAAATTAGCAGGAGAATGTATTCTGAATTGAAAATGATGTTGAGTCTCTTAAATATCTTTATGGTTTTTCTGAGTAGGTTCTTTTCAGATTTGACTAAATTTAAAATACGTTAAATTCTTCCACTTATATAATTATAATGCACTGACCGGATGAGTAAAAATAGAAAATTAATGAAAACAGATTTTGATTTACATCCACAAGGCCATTTCTCATGAATATTGTTCCTTTTCAAAGGGCATACATCACAGAAGGAAGCCATGGATGTGAGCCTTGATATAACAGCACTCAGCATTCTCCAACAGCCAGAAAAACTTCAGTGGGAAATTGTTGCAAATGTGCTTGAAGATACTGTTAAGGATCTTGAAGAACTTGGGGCAAATCCTTGCTTAACAAACTCTAAGAGTGAAAAGACAAAGGAAAAGCACCAGGAACAACATAACATTCCCTTTCCATGTTTATTAGCTGGAGGTTTATTAACATATAAATCTCCTGCTACCTCACCCATTAGTAGTAATTCTCACAGGTCACTGGATGGTTTAAGCAGAACTCAGGGTGAAAGTATATCAGAACAAGGGTCAACTGACAATGAATCCTGCGCTAATTCAGAATTAAATTCTCCTCTGGTAAGGAGGACTTTACCCATTTTGCTTCTTTATAGCATCAAGGAATCTGATGAGAAAGCAGGAAAAATCTTTTCACAGATGAACAACATAATGAGTAAAAGTTTGCATGATGATGGTTTTACAGTTCCACAGATTATTGAAATGGAGCTGGATAGTCAGGAGCAGTTGTTGTTGCAGGATCCTCCTGTGACTTACATTCAGCAATTTGCAGATGCAGCAGCCAGCCTTACCTCTCCAGATTCTGAGAAGTGGAACTCTGTGTTTCCCAAGCCTGGGACTTTGGTTCAGTGCTTAAGGCTGCCAAAGTTTGCAGAGGAGGAGAATCTTTGTATAGACTCAATAACTCCTTGTGCTGATGGAATTCATTTGTTGGTAGGACTGCGGACATGCCCTGTTGAATCCTTGAGTGCAATAAATCAAGTAGAGGCCTTGAATAATTTAAATAAGTTAAACTCTGCACTATGTAATAGACGGAAAGGTGAGCTGGAATCAAATCTTGCTGTAGTGAATGGTGCAAATATTAGTGTAATCCAACATGAATCACCAGCAGATGTACAGACTCCTTTGATAATTCAGCCTGAGCAGAGGAATGTTAGTGGTGGATATTTAATACTTTATAAAATGAATTATGCCACTCGGATAGTGACTTTAGAAGAGGAGCCAATAAAAATCCAACATATCAAAGATCCCCAGGACACGATTACCTCGCTCATTTTGCTTCCACCAGATATATTGGATAATCGAGAGGATGACTGTGAGGACCCTGTTGAGGAAATGCAGTTGACCTCAAAGAATGGCATGGAGAGAGAAAAGAAGTCTGATATTTCTACTCTTGGACACCTGGTAATAACCACTCAGGGAGGATATGTAAAAATATTAGATCTTTCAAACTTTGAAATTTTGGCCAAAGTGGAACCTCCCCAGAAGGAGGGCACTGAGGAACAGGACACATTTGTTTCTGTCATTTACTGCTCAGGCACAGACAGGCTGTGCGCATGCACCAAAGGTAAGCTTTTGGTTTGTTTGGTTCTTCTGCAAATCTTATCAAGTCAGTGTATATGGCATTCGTTTATGTGCATACCTAGTATGAATTTTAGATACATATAGATGGAGAGAAATTTATTTTTTTATAAAAAGTGGTAAATCTTTCTACTGTTTTAACTGTTTTCAAAACTTTTTCTACTGCCCTAGGTAAGGATTCTAATTGTAAATAAGTAAATAAGTCTCTCAGAAAGTATCTTCTCTGCTTTAACCTCAAGAAAATAACCAGCTGTTGTTTCTGTGAGTCCTGACTCTGCATCTGCTCAAATTTGTGGCCTTGGGCAAGTTACTTGAAACTCAGTAAACCTTTGTTTCTTTATTTATAAACTAGGAAAAGAAGGCCTGTTTCCAGGCTTGTTAGAATTAAATGAAATAATGTATGTAAAGTTTCTGGCACAGATATTGGTCCTTATTTCCTTTTGAAATAAAAATCTTTAGCAAATAACTATTAGTTTTGCCAAATAAATTTTTGTTCTCTAATTTACTCCTAATCTTTGGCTGATTGTGAATCAGTTTTGCAACATCTCAGGCCCCATATAGAGTAAATACATAGTGTGCAATTTTTTTTTCTATTTTTCTTTTCTTAATATACATTTTAAGTTGGACAGAGAGAGCAATTTTTGAAAAGGGTTACTGATAATATCAGGCAAAATGAACAGTCCTATTGATAGTTTATTAGGAATTTAGGGCCAGGAGATACTTGAAGCCGAGGTAACTAGAACCAATTCTTGGCAGAGGAGTTGGGTTTGAGAAGAGTTTTACATCTCATTTATGGTTCTGGTAGGAATTAACCTGAGTGTTTCCTCTCTAAAAAGATTTGAAGAGTTTGGCTAAGAAAGATAATGATGAATGTAGTGGTTCAAATTGCCTTCTTTGAGATGTATCTAGTGAAATAACAAGGGGGAAAAATCTTCAGATAACATCAAAACCCAACTAGATTAATTTAAAAAAATGAGCAATGCAGAATAACTTTAGACTAATAAAACTTTGAATTAGGGTTAATAAAGTTCAGAAAAACCATTAAAATGCTATTTGGTATCAGGGATAATTTGAATTTTTTAATCATGTATGTGCCAGTTCATTGTTTTGAGAGCCTTACCTCTGTTAATTCATTTAGTCATCACACCAACTTTATGAGGTATGTACTATTACTGTCTCCATTTTACAGATAAGGAAACTGAGGGAAAAAGAGGTTAAGTAACTTGCCTAAGTCACAGAACTAATAAATGACAGAGTCAGCATTCAAACCTGGGCAGTCTGTCATTAGAGTGCTTAAACTACATTATATTGCCAGAATATAACAAAGGCAGAAGACTCATACATTGATTTTTTGAAATCTTTTAATATGAAGGATTATAAAAATAAAAACAAATTTACCATAGGTCATCCAAAATGGAGCTAGGTTTGGAACCTCAGTGACCTGGTCCCAGGGCACATCTTTATAACATACTAGTAGTTTCCAGAAATGCTATCAAGTTTTAATGATTTAAATTATTTGATGATATATGCTTTTGGCAACTCGGAGGAGAAATAGTATTTAAGTGATAAAATAGATTAATTTATTCTTGGAGTTTGGACAATGAAACATTCTAGGAAGTGATCTTATGTGATAGGGAATTTATCCAGATGAATTGAAGGACAAGAAAAGTCTGAAAAGTTAACCACTTTGAAAATTATCCCCCGGTTCTTCAAGATACATTTGAAAAGATGAGATTAACAATAAAGAGGAAAGAAAAGTTATGTTTTAAAATGTATGCATGATAGTCCATAAAGTAGATGTAAGATTTGTGAAAAACATTGCAGACTGTGGTTCAAATGGATGTGACACTGTCTTATGAGTATATTCAAATAGCATAAAACTCTTTGTTCTCATGGCGAATCATTAACTCTTTTGACAAGAATCTACAATTAATAAATGTTGTAAGTTAATTTTAAGTAGTATTAATAATATACTAAAAAGTAGATTCTATGCAGTTGTCTTTGATTAAAATTTGTAAAATAGAGTGTACACGCATACATACATATACATATATATGAAACAAGGAGACAAGGTCCCTGCCACCGACGCTGGCACTAGCCAGGCAATCAAGAAATGTGGGCCGCTTTCCCCACAGCTGGGACCGGGGTGAGGAATGGGGGATGGCAGCTGGTTCATGCAGGCCACTGGTTTGAAAGATCAGCAGCCTCTCCCTTCATCAAGCACTCCTGGTTCTTGTGTCGTGTTAAGTTCCAGAGTTCCGAAATAGATTCCAATCACTGTTTCTAGTTTAATAGTTGCTGTTATGGAGGTCCTGACCTCTGGAGCTTCCTGCCCTGCCATTTGGCGTGACCTTACTGTTGCCTATGTTGATTTTTTTTTTAATGTGTGTTTTTTGTTTTGTTCTTAGTGGTTCAATTCATCACAATCTACTTGAAAATAATACTAACTTCAGTCTAGTAAAATATAGAAACTTTGGTCTAATCTTTTTTCCTCCCATTTTTGTGCTACTATTGTCTTATGTATTACATTTAGATAAGTTATAAATCCAACCAAAAAGTGTTATAGTTATTTTATACAACCTTTATCTTCTAGAAAAGTTAACAAAGAAATTTAAAAATATAGATATTATGTTTACCTGCTTACTATTTCTGGTACTCTATTTATTCTGGTAAATTTGGTGTTGCTTGTTTTCATCTTGAAGGGCTTTCTTTAGTATTTATTGTAAGGCAGATCTGCCAGCAAAAAATTCTTTCAGTCTTTGTTTATCTGGAAATGTCTCTATTTCATATTCATTTTTGAAGAATAGTGCTGTAAGTAGAATTATTGGTTGACTGTTTCTGCACATGTCATTCTATTGCCTTCTTGCCTCCATTGTTTCTGGTAAGTCAGCTTTTAATTTGCATGGTATTTTCCATGTCTGTGATGAGTCATTTTTAACTTGCTGCTTTCAAGATTTCCTTATTGACTTGGACTTAGAACAGTTGGACTGTAATGTATGTACCTGTGGATCTCTTTGTATTTATACTACTTGAGGTTCATTGAATTCATTAGCTTTATAGTGTAATGTTTTTCATCACATTTGGGGAATTTTTGCCCATTATTTCTTCAAATTCTTTTTTTTCTATGTCTTTCTCTTCTGTTTTTCTGGAATTTCCATTACATGTATGCTTTTAGTCTTGATCTGTCCTATAGGTCTCTGAGATGCTTTTCATTTTTAAAAATCTTTTCTTCTGTTATTTAGATTGGTTAATTTCTCTTGATCTATTTTTATTTCATTGATTCCTTCTACTGCCATCTCAAATCTGCTATGAGCTTCTCTAGTGAACTTTTTTTTTTTTTTGTGAGGAAGATCAGCCCTGAGCTAACATCTGTGCTAATCCTCCTCTTTTTGCTGAGGAAGACCGGCTCTGAGCTAACGTCTATTGCCAATCCTCCTCCTCCCCACCCCGCTCCCCCCCAAAGCCCCAGTAGATAGTTGTATGTCATAGTTGCACATCCTTCTAGTTGCTGTATATGGGACGCGGCCTCAGCATGGCCGGAGAAGCGGTGCGTCGGTGCGCGCCCGGGATCCGAACCCGGGCCGCCAGTAGCAGAGCGCGCGCACTTAACCGCTAAGCCATAGGGCTGGCCCTCTAGTGAACTTTTCATTTTAGTTTCTTTGCTTTTCAACTCCAGGAATTCCCTTTTGTTCTTTTAAAATAATTTCTGTTTCTTTGTTGAGATTCTTTATTTGTTGAGTCATTTTTGCCATTTATTCCTTTAATTCTCTATACCTGGTTTTCTCTTGTTCTATAAGAATATTTACAGTAGCGCCTTTGAAGTCTTTGCCAAATCTGAATCTGGGGCACTCAGAGATATTTCTCATTGATTTTGTTTTTCTTGAGCACAGATCACTCTTTCTTCATGTCTTATAATTTTTAATTTAATACTGCACATTTTAAATAACATTGTAGAAACTCTGGATTCTGATTTTCCCCCTTTGGAGGTGTTGTTGCTTTGTTTGTTTGGTAGCCCACCTAGACTAAATCTGTGAAATATGTTTCTTTTGCAGTATGCAGCGCTGATGTCTCCCCTCATTTTTTTTTCTGGGTTTTTAAGCCTGGTTTCTTATTTGTTGCCTCTGTGTCCACGTAGCTAAGTATTCAGCCAAAAATTTTGATAACTGGTTGTGCCCCAGTACCTTTACCAGTAAGGCTGTGTTCAGGTGTGCCCTGTCTTTTGTTTTCTTTATTTTTGTTTTCTTTTTTGCCCTCTTAGTCTTTTCTGCATAGGCATGGAGGCTTGGTTGACTGGGATTGTGTGGATGGCTTGGGCCCCATCTGCTCTTTACTGTATATGTGTACAACCTCTGATCACAGTGGAATGTGTGGAAAGTTTACCAAGCCCCGTTTGTTTCTCTCACTTCTTGTAACTCTGTGTTAAAACCCTGGTTATTTCTAGTGCTTTGCTTGCCCCAGACAGGATCCTGACTTCAGGTAGCAGAGTTGATGGGCCTCCTTTTTGTTGCCACTGAGCTACTTTAAACTGACAGCTCTCCAAATCTGGTGAGCCTCCTCTGGCAGTAGCATGGAATCTGCTGGTTTTCATGGCTTACCCCACCCTGGTTGAAGGACAGTTTTGTCCAGCTTCATAATTGCTTTTCAGAAAGAGGATTTATTGTCCTCCTTATTCTGTCATGCCAGAAGTGAATCTCCAAGTACTCTTATTAGAATGTACTTTTATCCATTGATTTTTTTTGTCTAAATATTTGCTAAGTTTGCCTTTCAGTTTTTTTCTGTGGTAGAGATATGAAAAATAGAAATTCAGTTTGATTTCATTTCATTGTGAATGCTTCAAAATATTAAGAATCTTTGTTCAGTTTTGTTCCTGCTGGGATTAAGAGATTGGACTGTGGATCCCAATATAGCTAGTGCATTGGTTTCCTCATCTGTAAAGTGGCCGCAATAATAGTCCTCAAGGGTTTTTATGAAGACTAAATGAATTAATTGAAGCATTTAAATAGTGTCTTACAGATAATGAGTACTAGAGAAGTAACTATTGTCACATAAGTTTATATATTTGCCATTTTCTTCATTAAATTTAATTTTCAATTGGCAATTCCTTGGTGCTTAAATTTCTGAATTCTTGGAGATATATAACTTTGGTAGCCTTTTTTATCTACCTACTGAATGATATTAAAATAAATTTTCTTAACTAAGTAGTATGCACCTGTATGTTTACCCATTTTCCATGTACCTATGTTAATGGAATTTTATTACCCCGTAGGTGGTGAGCTTCATTTTCTCCAAATTGGAGGAACCTGTGATGATATTGATGAAGCTGATATACTAGTGGATGGATCTCTTTCTAAAGGAATAGAACCATCTTTAGAAGGTTCCAAACCTTTATCAAATCCTTCAAGTCCTGGCATTTCAGGTATTAAGTTTTTAAATGATTTTTTAAAAATGCAAATTCTTGTGATGTTCACAGTTTTCTGAGTATTGTATAATCTTAAACATTATTTCAGTTTTACAGTCAGCTATTGGTTTTTTTGTTGAGGGAGTTCATTTCCTCGTTGATATTCTTTTACCCAGGCTTGTTTTTGTATATTATTTTTCCGGTAGTTGGAAAATGTTGTAAGCATTAAAATAAGAAATGATTCTCAACCTGTAGTAGGTTGACCAGTATTGGTGAGGTCACCTAAGAGGTAAAAACTTTATTTCGGTCATTAAGGAGCTTTTGGTCTAATTAGGGAGGAAAAAAACAGAATGAAAGAGAGACGAGTTCATTAAGTAAGTGTAAAGTGAGTGGAATGGCTAATATTAGTAATATATCTACTGGAATTGAAAAGCTGAAAAAATATTCTCTCCCTAAGGTGGTATACTCACACCCTCGGTGCCCCATTGTAAACCTGTGGATAAGTTTGTTTTTGCCTATTTTCTCATCCATGTTCTATACTGCCCTCCAGGACTATTTTTTCAAAGGAAGTAATGTTAGCATGTTACTCCTGCTTAAAAATCTTTATTTGCTTTTTGGACTTTTGTGAAATAACTCTAGTCTTCTTCTTAATCTCCAGTTACAACAAACTTTTCATGGTTTCTTAAGTGTATAATTCAGTTTCATGCTGTTCACGTTACGTTAAGCTCTCTTTCCCCACCCTTTACGCCACAGTTAGTCCTTTTGTACTTCCATTGTGCTGTTAAATGTTTTAGTCTTAGCACTTACCACATTTTATCCTCCGAGCCTAACATTTAAAAGAAGTTTTAGTAAATCTTTGATGAAGGGTATGTTTAAACTCAGATGTATTCCAAATAGGAATAATACGTAAAGTTGGTATTTGATCTTTATGGACACTTATATTTAGGCATTTGATCATTCTTTGCACCAAAGGCAAACTTTTAGTGATTGCTAGTATAATATATGGTAGTCTTCACTACCTTAATATGTCAGAGTTTCTCAAACTCAGCACTATTGACATTTTGGACTAGATAATTTTTTGTTGTGGGAGGACTGTCCTGTGCTGTATTAGCAGCATCTCTGGCTTCTACCTACTGGATTCCAGTAGTACACGCAATTGCAGCCATGCAAATGGCCCTTGGGAGGCAAGATTCTCCCCCAGTTGAGACAAACTGACTCATCTCTTCCTATATGTAATTAGTCAAGACTTGATTGTCTTGATTAACTATACAACTTGGTTTAAAAAACTAACATAGTGAATGTTTTCTTATTTTACAGGTTATTGGTATAATAAGAATTTTCGTATCAAGTCCATAAAAATACTGTTTAGTAAAGATGAATTAGATTATAAAGAAGTGAATAGTGTAAAGAAGGAACATTGACGTGTTGTTAATGTTTACAAACAATATTTAATACAGTTTCAGTCAGATTTAAAAAACTAAGCTTTGAGGAAAAAATGTGGTTTAAAGTATATTTATAATAATTTTATAGAACTTGGTGTAAATTTTCTTTGTGAAAATATTCTAAATCTATCAGATTTCATATTTTAGTCTTTTTTTAAAACTAATTTTTGTTAATTAGAACAACAATAGTCTTTCAAGTTTATCTAATGTTAGATATTTCACAGATGTGAATACATGTATTTATAAAAGAAAACGAATCTCTCTGAAACAGGTTGTTACTCTTAAAATACTGGTATGTATATAAGATATTCTTAACTACCACAGAAGTGGAAAAAATACTGTTTTAAGCTTTTGGTTTGTAAGTATTCATTTGCCATCAATATAGCTTTGACTTTTTAAAATTACTTTTTATGATGTTATGTGCTTACTGATGTTTTAGCATTTTGTTTTGTAAACAGCAAAGTGTAAAAGTTAATTATGGATCTGACGTAAGTTTGGCTTGTTTCAGCATCACTACTTTTGTTGCCCTTATTAACCTGAGGCTAGTTAGAGCTTAGTCAGAGCTCTTCTAATGGGTTGAATTGGGGTTTCTCCAATAATGAGTACCCTCTCTATAATTTAAAGTATTCAAGATGGATTTTTCTTATGGCTGTTACATAGTCAGTGCTAGTTACTTTAGTTGCATATAGATATCTGAGTCCACATTATTAATTTTCAGGATATTTGGCAAGTGTTGCAATTATCTAGACAAAAAACTTGGATTAAAACTTTTTTTAAAACCTGTTTCTAATTCTCCATTCACTATTGTTAAGGAGTTGATTTATTGGTGGATCAGCCATTCGCCCTTGACATCTTGACATCTCTAGTGGAGCTAACCCGCTTTGAGACTTTGACTCCACGGTTTTCAGCTACTGTTCCTCCATGCTGGGTAGAAGTTCAACAAGAACAGCAGCAAAGGAGGCATCCTCAGCATTTGCATCAGCAACATCACGGAGATGCTGCTCAGCATACTAGAACTTGGAAACTACAGACTGACAGGTAAAACATTCTTCCAAGGTATTTAATTTTAAGTCCATATTACGTATTTGTTAGAGGCAACATAGAATTCTTAGACATATTACTGTTTGTCTTAACTTCTGCATATTAATAACTTTGTTGTTTTCATTTATCACCTTAATTTTGGAAATTCCTATATTCTTAGTTGTAGGATAAAATATTGAGAGTAATCCATAACAATTAGTTTGGTCACTCAGTCTACAAATTTATTTAACAAATATTAAATGCTTGTTTTGTGCAGGCACTCTTGTAGGTACTAGTAATATAGCTCTCATGAAATTTACATTCTAGTGGGGATAGCAAGACAGTAAGCAGGTATCTACTATGTCCTGTAGTCTTAAAAGCTATGAAATAAGACAGTATGGTGATAGAATAGTTGTTGGGTGTGTACATGTGTGTCAGAATGAGAGAAAGAGAGAAAATGTGTATAATATTTTTTATATAAAGGATCTGAGAAAGGCCTCCGTGAAGACGTTAGTTCAGAGGTGATAGCAAGTACAAAGACCCTGAGAAGCATGTTTTACAAATTCTAGGAAGAGCAGGAAGACCAGTATTGGTGGAGTGCAGTGAACGCAGGGGAGAGTGGTAGGATGTGAGGTCAAAAGAGGTAGTTGGTAGCCAGATCACAAGTGTCTTTATAGGCCATAGTGAGACTTTTACGCTGGGAGAGATTGGAAAAGGTTAGAGGCTTTTCAATACAGGAGTGATGTGATAAAATTTATATATTAGAAGGATACAGTAAGACCACTGTGTTGACAATAGATTCTGAATGGTTGTGGTGTGTGTCTTAGGAAGGCAGTGATAGAAGTGAAGATTCTAATTTAGATGCTATTATGGTAATCCAGGTGAAATGGGGGTGGTAGCTTGGACCATGGTGATAGTTGATGGAGGCAGTGAAAAGAGTGGTTAAATTCTGGATAAAATTTGGAGGTAGAAGGAACATTCGTATACACTGGTGTATTGAACATCTGGTGTGAGAGAGAAGAGTTAAGGATGACTAAGGTTTTGAATTGAGCTAATTGAAAAATAGAATTTCCATTTGCAGAGATTGCAGTTGGTAATCAAGAAGTTTGGATTTATTTATGGTAAGCCTGAGTCTGGAATTTAGTGGAGGAATGTGGTCTGATTTTTATTTTTTAGCATATATATAGAATTTAAAATGAGAGAATAGGGCCGGCTCCGTGGTTTAGCAGTTAAGTGTGTGCGCTCCGCTACTGGCGACCTGGGTTCAGATCCCGGGCACGCACCGACGCACCGCTTGTCCGGCCATGCTGAGGCCTAGTCCCGTATACAGCAACTAGAAGGATGTGCAACTATGACATACAACTATCTACTGGGGCTTTGGAGGAAAAAAATAAAATAAAATGAGAGAATAGACATGTATAAGAAATACAAGAAGTTCTTGTTTTAAAATGCGGTTTTCTGGGACCCCACTCATAGATTTAGGGTGAAGCCCAGGAATCTGCACATAATTCTGATGCACTATAGTCCACACTTTGAGGAACAAGGGTTTATTGGAATGTACAGTTCCCAAGGCAGGTGTAGATTTCTAAGGCAAGATCATTCACTGCCCTAAGTTTAACCTCTCCATAGGGAGTTGCTTATCTTCTCTCCTGATCCCATCGAGAAGCAGTTAAGTTTGGTTGGAGACTGTGAGTCAAAGTGTGTGAATGGTGATATTAACGATAATGTGGTTATGGCTGAAGAAAGATTTTTGCTTTATTTAACATTTTTCCCCTTATTTGACAGCAACAGCTGGGATGAACATGTGTTTGAATTGGTTCTACCTAAAGCTTGTATGGTTGGACATGTGGACTTCAAATTCGTTTTGAACTCAAACATCACCAATATTCCACAGATACAAGTGACGCTGCTAAAAAATAAAGCTCCAGGCTTAGGGAAAGTTAATGGTAAGAATGGATCAAAATTTATATTTGAAGATTTTATCTTGTAGTTGGTTTCTTAAAAAAACTAATTTTCAACTTGGCTGTCTAGGTTTGATGTCCTTCCTTGCCCCCCTACCCCCATACTGTTTTTCTCCTCCACTTTTTGTGGTTTTATATAGAAAAGTTAATCCAGAGAACATTTCAGAGCCTTTCAGTAACTCATTATTGTTCAGAATTACATAAACTTGAATAATTTAATTATGCTTTTTGGAAAATGCAGTTAGTTCCTTTGTGAAGTAGTTTCACTTTTAGCATTACTAGACTTAATGCATTTCTCTTCCTAAGAGGAGACTTGATTGGGAAAAGAACTTTGTTGTGGGAAGTGTCACATATTCTTTTAAGGTTATTAGTAAAACCCAACCTTTCATGTAATGCCAGAAATATATCCATCTTTATTTATCTTTCTTATAAGATCAGAATTTGATATATTTAGTTATTAAAATAGATTGTACACATTTAGCATTTTGGGAAGTAGATGTTACTTCTCAATGTTTTCTTCTTAATAGGTTAATTTAAAAGGCTGGGGATAATTTCAGAGTAAAATGGCTACTTTACACCATGGGTTAAAACAATGAAACCTGAAAATTTTTCTGTTTCAAAAATATATGTATGTGTTTGTGTGTATGTATGTGTATTTTTGTGTGTTGTATGTATTCTTTTGAATCATGACAGATTCTGATTTAATTGAGTCTAGGACTTAGGCCTTGGTATTTTTAAAACTCTGCAGCCTAGGGTAAGAACTTTTAGTTTAGTTGCCAGCAAATTACTTCTTCAGGTGAATATTTTACTACCATTAAAAGAGGGAAGAGAGTGTGAAACAGTTAGTTGAATCTAATTTTCTTCCTCTCGTGACAACCATTTTACAGCATCGGTGATGAAAATCACAGTAGTTCCCAGTTTAACAGAAAATTTTAGAATTTTAGGCACATAAATCATTGATATTAAGCAAAATTAAGTTTACTAATATTTTTATCCTCTAGAAACAGCAGTAGATAGGCAGATCACCTTTCCTTTGTCTCCAGCTCTTAACATTGAAGTGGAACAAAATGGGAAACCGTCCTTGGTTGATTTGAATGAAGAAATGCAGCACATGGATGTAGAGGAATCACAGTGTGAGTTAAATTATAGAGCTGTTGTCCATGACAGTAAAAGGAGTAGTGATCCAAATGCATCATGTTGGGCAAAGATTTCCTTATGGCTTGCAAAAACTTGGTTTTAAGAACACAATTAAAAAATAACCTATAATTCTGCTTTGGCAATATGCTTTAACTTTCAGCTCATCTTTGTGAACACAGCTGCGCTAATACTTGCATTCTTGTTTTTTAATATCTTGGGATTTGAAATCATGTCATGGTTTTGTAATTTTTTTTTTTTGAAAATCAAGGTGAATATAAATAATATGGGAATGGAAAACAACATAATATATCTGATTATAGTTCCTTAGCATGATAGTGAATTCTTATTTGAACACATTCTAAGTATGGTATTTTGTATGGTGGTATTATATGTAAATGGGATGGATATTTGCTTCTTAAATATTACATTTTAAATTACAAACTAATTTAAAAGAAAAATGTGTATTTTTCTTTTTAGGTCTTAGATTATGTCCATTTTTAGAAGATCATAAAGAAGACATTCTTTGTGGGCCAGTATGGCTTGCTAGTGGCCTTGATCTATCAGGGCATGCTGGGATGTTGACGTTAACAAGCCCCAAACTTGTTAAAGGTGAAGTAACATATTTTACAAAAGCAGAATAAATAATGTCACAATTGTAAAAATAGATTTGTTTTTAAACTGATCTCAAAAAAGTAAGATATTGTTTCCTTTGGGATTTTCATTAGCAATTCCATCAGTTTCCTGGTAGCTGAGGTCATTTCCTCTCATAAGTGAGTGTATTGTTACGTGAAACTTCTGATCCTACTTTCTGTGTCTTGGAGGTCTCAGTGCTTTTTGAAAAAGCATAAAGAAAATGAATACAGGGTGACTTAGTGTGACATAACAGAGCTCTTCCAAGGAACTAGACATCATGTTCTGGCATGTTTTCCTTTCCCATCAATTTAGAGTCCTCTGTCTTCAGAGAGTGTTTGTTGTATATTGTTATAATATCTTCTCTTAAGACGGTTTTTATAGAAGAGTTTTGATAATATCAGATATAATTATTTGAGTGTCTTGAACACAAATTATAATTAATGTGTATTTTAAAATGATTGGCTATTATATAGATACTAAATATTGCAGTAGTAAGACATTTATTTCAGCTTTTGTATCCCAGGGGTGAATTAAAAAAGCCAACAAACAAGACACTTAGCTCGATTTTTAAAGTAAATCTGGAGGTGGGGCAGGGTGTGGAGATCCTTCCTGAAACCAAGAAAATATCTGACCACCTAAATAACAACTGTTTCATAATATTTGTTCCCACTCACGCATTTACCTTTAGTTGCAGATATATATATAAGTTTTAACATGCTCCATTGACTACATCTCATTCATTCATTAAGTTTATGAGACCCTATGATGTTTAGACCACATACTGGGATACAGTGGTGAGCAAAACTAATAAAATCTCTTTTCTAATATTGCTGAGAGTATAACTTAGTTTTGTTGAATGAGAGTGTAAAACTTAAATTTTTATATGAAAATTAAAATTTTGGCTTTGACAAAATGGAGGGTGGAATTATATGACATATATTGAAAGACTTAATAATGTAAAAGTGTGAATTTTCCTAGAATTTGCTAAGACTGATTATTTTCTCATCAAATTCCCAAAAAATCTTTGGAACTGGAGAAAATGATTGCTGAATTTTTATGGAAGAATAAAAGGATGATATGGGCCAAAGAAATTTGGAAAAAGAAGATTGAGAGGGAGGATCTTATCAGATGCTAGAACATAGAATAATACAGCAATAAGAAGAGTGTAATAGTGCAGTGCTAACACAGTGGGCAGGCAGATCAGTGGAAAACAACAAAAGTAGCTTTTGTAACCACAGAAAGATTTAATGCCTGCTTAGGCAACAATACCCTGGTGGTTTGCTGGTAGGTGTAATAGTTTGAGAGTATTTTTGCAATAATTTTTACGTATAGATTTTATAGTATGATCTCAATTTAGTTAAAAGAAAAGAAAACATCAGCTAGTGATAATAACAACCAGTATTTATTGAGTGCTTCCTTTGTGCCAGGCACAGTTATAAGTGTTTTGATTACCTTTAAGGTAGGTACTCTTATTATTTACATTATACATTTGAAGAAACTGAGCCATGGAGAGATTAATTTGTCACATGCCCAATAAATGGCAGAGCCGTTATTCAAACCCAGGTAGTGACCCAAAGCCTGTGCTTTTCAACCTTTGATGCTATAATGCTTATGTGTGTGTGTGTGTGTGCATGCATCAAAAGACTGGATGGATATACATAATGATGTCATCATTATCTATGGGTGGTGCCTTAATGGCAGTTTTTTTCTTTGTGTTTTTCTGTAGTTCACAAAATTTCTATTATTAAAATGAATAACTATTGATTGGGGAAAAGTATACCAAATGTTTATAACAATTAGTCAAAATTTTCTGTCTTATGCTGTTCATATAAGTGCTGTGCTTTTTGTTCTTTTGCTATCAACATATGAAGATTATTCAACTGTGTTATATGCAAAAGGTATAATTAGAAAATTCTGGCCACATATATATTTGTTTTTGTGGAGTTAATTATTTAATTTGCTCTCTGAAGATGAAAAAGAGTTTGCTTTTTGGTGATTCGATTATTTATCCCATTCTACGCCACTCCTCCAGGTATGGCAGGAGGAAAGTATCGTTCGTTTTTAATCCATGTCAAGGCAGTGAACGAAAGAGGAACAGATGAAATCTGTAACGGTGGTATACGTCCTGTAGTAAGACTTCCATCCCTAAAACACCAGAGTAACAAGGGTTATTCACTTGCTTCACTCTTGGCAAAAGTTGCAGCAGGCAAGGTATGAAACTGTGTAATTTTGAACTATACCAATGCTGTTTTAAACATCGAGGATGAGATTTGACACACTGTTGGAAGTAGTGTAACTCTTCATTGATTTTTCAATAGACACTTGGTTTGTATTTTTCCTTTGCAGACATAAAAAAGTATAATTAAGAGGAAAATATTTTGAATTAACTTGAAGCAAACTACCTAGCTTTTATAAAGTTTACTCAGTAGGGAGTAATTCTTAGCAGGTGCTTCACTTTGTAGTTATTTTAGATCATAATACTTATTTCCTCAGGCGTATAAGTTTGTTTCTATGCCCTCTGCTGGTAACTCACCACTATTTTTTTTTGGTAGACATTGGGGAGATGCAGAAAGAGAAGTTGGGACATGATTTTAGAGATATATCCTGATTCTCATGGTTCGTTGTCTGCAACTAGCTATGTATCATGCAGAGACTTCTTCATAATTGTCTGATCTTGGATTTTCCTGAACTCTGGAGATTTTGTTTCTCTGTCATCATTATTCATAAGCAATAATAGCAATATCAGTAACACCAATCATCTTATATTTGTATAGGTCTTCCAATTTTTCAAGGACTTCTGTGTACTTTATCTGATTTAATCCTCAAAAAAACTCTGAGGTAGGCAGAGCAGGTGCTATTATTATCTCCATTCTTCATATTGAAAGCAAGTGAACCTTAGAGATTGGGGAGCTGGTGTAGCTCATATAGTTTATAAGTGCTGTAGCTCAGACTTAGATTCAGGACCTTGGCTTTATAATCTTTAGTCATTGGGTTATTGCCTTTAAAACAGTGACTGTGTCTTTCTTCTTTCCCCTATTATAATTCTGGGGAAAATTAGTCATTTACTGAATATGAGGGTAAAAGCTGTGATTTTAATATGAGATTTATGTTTTGATAGTCATAATTCAATTATTTTCCTTCATTTGGAAACTTTAATAGTAAATAATTTTTTAGTTTCATTTGTTTGTTTATTCATTGTATTCATTTGTATGTTTAGGAAAAATCATCTAATGTTAAGAATGAAAATGCAAGTGGCACCCGTAAATCTGAAAACCTCCGGGGCTGTGACTTACTTCAAGAGGTCTCAGTCACCATTCGAAGATTTAAGAAAACTTCAATTTCTAAGGAAAGGTAACCTCATTTCCTTCTACTATTTTTATAGTAATAAAAGTACAAAGGAAGAATTCCAATAAACATTATGAGACACAAAATTTTAAAATCTAACTTTTACTTGAAAATTTTTGTTTGCTTTCCATTTCTCTTAAGAACTTATAATCTCAGTGAGGGGATGAATTGTCTTTTTACTTCATTGGTTTATCCCTGGTGTGTATACAGTGCTTGTTATATACCAGGAATACCATATTTATAGAATGAGGGAAGAAATAAATATATTATTTCTTTTAAAACTTTTTACAGGCCAAGTATTGCTTAGATGCTATTTTAAATCTTTTAATACCATAACATTAACTTGAAAGACCAACATTCCATTGTAATAATGGTTTTCATAGTTTTTTCTAAAATTGTGATATTCATGATTTAAAATGAAATATTGTATGACCAACTAGGTTGTGATAGCTTTGGTCTTAACTGTTCTATTTTGGTTGTTAGTGTGTTTATATTTTCTTTTGTAGAGTGCAACGATGTGCCATGTTACAGTTTTCGGAATTTCATGAAAAGCTTCTTAATACTCTTTGTAGAAAAGCAGATGATGGTCAAATCACAGAGCATGCTCAAAGCCTAGTGTTGGATATTCTTTGTTGGTTAGCTGGAGTACATTCAAATGGACCTGGAAGGTTAATAAGATTTTACTTACCACTGATGATTACCCTTTGAATGTTATAATTGAAAGTTCAAGATGAGTCTAAATGTCTGATACTGTTTTGCAGCTCAAAGGAGGGAAATGAGAGCCTGCTTTCAAAAACACGAAAATGTCTTTCAGACATCGTACGCATTTGCTTCTTTGAGGCAGGACGAAGCATAGCCCATAAGTGTGCCCGATTTTTAGCCTTGTGCATCAGGTTGGTTTTTTTAAGTTGAAAGCACCTGCACTTTGGTAGGTGATAACTTGCCTGTAGTATAATTTGATCCTTGTTGAATGTATGTATAACTTAAGAGAATTTTCAAAAGTTGATGAGGGATATTGAGATTCTAAGAAAGAATTTTGAGTTTTTAGGGCAAAATATTGTGTTCACTAAATCTGTTAATAAGAGAAATCTACTAGGCTTCTCTGCCTATTGGTAGCATTTTAGGAAGTTTGATAAGGGGAACTTTCCCTCACTTTCACACCTGCTTTCCCTGGTTGTCTTTGGATTCTTCCCCTGAGGCCTGTTTTCCTATTAGATAATAATCTTACCAGGCTTATTTGTGATATTGTACACTTTCATTTTCTCAAACTATCTAGGAAGTGTTTAAAACCTAATAGTCGATATCGCCTGTACCTGCTTGTTACCCCATTTTGGTAAAGAGAGTGGTTTTAATGCATAAGAAAACAGTTACAAAGACCTTTAGTGTAATCAATCTTTACTATCTTTCTGCATGTCTGTAGGGCTTTAAGACAGATTTTTCTTGTAATCAGTATGAATACATTTTAAAGATTTTTAAAAGTACAACACTATGTTTAGGGTTGAATTTTGACCTTGAGTAATATATTTAAGATTTTTCTTTTAAAATTTTTTCAGTAATGGCAAATGTGACCCATGTCAACCAGGATTTGGATCTGTTCTCTTGAAGGCGTTGCTTGATAATATGTCATTTTTACCTGCAGCAGCAACTGGTGGTATGTGAAATTAGTTCAATCACAAATAACTGTAGTCTTAGGAAATATCTCACAATACATTTAGGATTATTTAGTAACTATTTTTTCTTTACTAGTCCTCTTTTTTTGTGTAGCTTATCTGTTTTTTAAGGGGTTGATAAACTGGGATTGGGTAGGTAGATATTCTCTGTTCAGTAATATTCCTAGGAAAAAGTTTGTGGGAGAGTTAAGTAAATAAATACCAAATCATCTCAATTCATACATTTTCTGTACTTCATTAAAATCATTGAGTTGTTGGGTTGTTTACTCACTGTAGATCAGATGTCACAAACGAAAATGCAAGTAAATGCCAGAGAGAAGACATAAATAAGTAAAATTGTCCATGCATATATTGTGTGTGATTGGTAGGGACTGTGGCAAACTGGAATTCTCTAAAAGGGGCCAGTGGTTTTTTTCAGCACCTGAAGACTGTGGAAATGCTGTTCAAGAATGAATGTAGTTATCAAATAGGAATGTACAAAGAATCGCCTAAAATAGCACGTATATTAGGTAATGAAGATTCAGAAAATATTTTTAGGGGCTGCCCCCATGGCCTAGTGGTTAAGTTTGGCACACCCTGTGTCAGTGGCCAGGGTTCGGTTCCCAGGCATGGACCTATACCACTTGTGGGGGCCGTGCTGTGGCAGTGACGCACATACAAAATAGAGGAAGATTGTCACAGATGTTACCTTAGGGCAAATCTTCCTCAGCAAAAAAAAAAAATATATATATATTTTTTAATGTTTTTTACTGTTACTGTGAAGGGCTACTGATTTGCCCCTTTTAAACTTAATGTTATTTTTTTTAGACATTTCTCTCTGTCTTTTGTTTTATCAATAACCAACCCATTCAGCAAGTTACCTCAGTGAGAGAAATATATTTTGCAAGTAGTTGATCTTTGTGGTATACCAGAAAAAAAGCTTGCTCAAAGTTGGTTGGTAAATGGTTATTTTATCAATATCTTAATTTAGATAAAGAGTCTGTTTATATTTCCCTTGACCATACATAGGGTAAAACCATTGACTCTATATTATATAGAGTAAGATGTTTTGGACTTGGTTTGCTCACTTTTTATAGTCTCTGGTGTTTAAAACAATTTCTTGAGGATAGTCTTTGATGTAGGATGCTTAAATTCTGGGGTATACTTAGTAGTTAGGTTTCTCAAGTTTTATAAAAGATTCTTAAAATACATCATCATGATCATCTTTTAAGCCGTGTTGGTCTCTAACTGGCAGTATAGAATAACTATACTCCATTTGCTAAAATGTGCTATTTGTAGCTCTCTGCTATCTATTGTTTTTGAAAATTTTAGTACAGAGAAACAGTATTTCAGGAAGGATGTCTTAAAGAACCTGACATATCTCTGCTTTTCCAGCTATTCTGAAATGTCCCTTAGAGTCATCTCACGTTATTGAAATCCTAAATGACTAGGTTGACTTGATATACTTCTCAAAAAATATGTTTGAAATTCTTTGTCAGTGTCCTCTTAGAGTCCTCCAAGGAGTTGGTGCTTCTTTGTAAGTTGCCCTTAAGGATTTTCCTTCCTGAAAATCTTCCTAGGAGGAGGGGATATACTGATCAATCTGTAATCTGAAGTTCTGTTTGTTAGAGAAAAGTGAGGGAAACAAACATTGATTTTTGTTGTTGTTATTGTTTTCAGGTTCTGTCTATTGGTATTTTGTCTTATTGAATTATGTTAAAGATGAAGATTTGGCTGGGTGCAGTACAGCTTGTGCATCTTTGCTTACTGCTGTGTCCAGACAGTTACAGGACAGGCTAACACCAATGGAGGCTTTACTTCAGACAAGGTATTTTAATATATGTAATGGCTAATTATGGGCCTTTTTGGGTAGGTTACCACCTTGGCCCAGAACTGTTATTATATATATTTGCTTAAAAACTATTTTTCTTACAAATATACATTTACTTTATGCTTAACCTTTTTCCAAACGGTATTAGCCTAAGGTTTTCTTTTCCCCTATTTTCTCTGAAATCATTCTTTTAACAATTCGGAAGTCTTGAAGATGGTTATTCAGAGGGCTAATTATATTTAAAGACTTAAAACTGGTATTTCTTACTAATAGAAGAAGCATTTAAGGTAATTTGTTTCTCTATTGTTAAAACTTTGCAGGTGGAATTAGGTAAATCACTTATTACCTTTAACTAGTATTCTTCATCTGCTGGTTGATTTTCTAAAACTTAAAGCATAATGAAATAAAAAATAGCTAAAGGTTAGATTTGAGTTCTTGCTTGATCTTCAGTATTTGAAGTAGACTATTCTTTGACTCCACGCAATGGTTTTGTAATATTTTTTTTTAGATTAGAAATCTTGATTTCAGTGAAATTTTACTCAAAGCCTTTGAGTACTTTCTGCTGAGTTGGTGTAATGATTGAGGTGAAGGAGGGATGCCGGATATCTCTTCCTTGCTTCAGTCTGCAGGTGAAGATTCAGTCTTGGTTCATTACCTGCCAGCTTATTGGAATTACCTTTGTTGAGTCTCTGGACCTTGTCTTTTGGAATATAGGTTTGCAGGGAACACAGTTGAGATTCACCGAGTTTAATGGTCTCCTGCCCCATGTCAAATCACTTTTTAAAACCAAGTAAATAGATAATTTGTTAATTAGATGGCTGACAGGAAAACTGTTAGGACATTATTTTATTTTTCAGATATGGATTATACAGTTCACCATTTGATCCAGTCCTCTTTGATTTGGAGATGAGTGGCTCTTCCTGTAAAAATGTATACAATAGCAGCATTGGTGTCCAGTCAGATGAAATTGATTTATCAGATGTCCTTTCAGGTAGTAACTTCTTTTATTGAAGGAATTTCTGAATTTTATATCTTGGGTTTAAGCTACCATTGACTTAATAGATTGTAGTTACTACATTCTGTCTTTAAAAACTAAAAATCCTTAGAACTTAACTGTAACATCTGTGAAAGATTAAACTATTTGCCTTTATTTCTTAACTCCTCCCTCAAAAAATATTAGTTATTTTTGAAGGATTGTGAATTTTTTTGTTTGTTTTTTGTGTCTCATTGCATGTCAGTCTGATTTTAATGCTCATAAGAGACTATTGAAAATTTGATTATTTGTTGTAGCCTTTTCAAATTTATTTGGTGTGCCTTTGCTGTCAATAGAATCAAAGAACATGTTATTTCATATTTCAAAAAATAAAATTAATATATACTTTTTGTAATAAGCAAAGATGCAGAAAGAAAAAATAATTTTATGCATCTACCATTACACTCTCCTGAGGTAAACTTTGTACACAGTGTTACATATATCCTTGTATACATTTCTGAAGAATATGCTTTTAGGATTGAGCGTATAACACTATTTGTATAATCTTTTCAAGTGCTAAAATTTGGTTTATCTAGTTTTCTTAGATAAAACAATGACCATTGTATTTTTTATTTTCTTTTGTCTTACTGAACTTACCGCAAGTGTTGCTAGTAAACCAAAGTGTTAGAAAATTTATTTGTAAACATATTAATTACCACATTTATTGTAATTCAATTTGGGGAGTTAGTTTCAGTTTTGTTTATTTTAAAGTAAATTATGAATTGTGAAAAAAGCAAAAGAAAAATCAAATATAGAAATATAAATAAAATGTAAAATGCCTCAACTCCAACCTCTCCACCCTCTTAGATTACCTTTGTTAACAGTATGTTTAGCTATTTAGGCTTGTTTGCTACACATGTTTATGAACATTTTTAGTGTAAGAGATCATACACTACTTACTGGTCTATTACTTGCTTTCTAATGACTTATGCTGCTTTGGATATATGTATTTCCTCTTTGATGATGTAGACTCTATGCCAATCTCTCTCTATCGAAGTGACATCAATTCATGAGTAGAACTCAGAGGAGAGGTTAGAACTAGATATGTAGAAGCCTTCTGTATACCTTAGGATAGAGGGAGATCCATTATGGAGAGAGTGTAAGGGGAAGACCATAAGGCTCAGGCCAAGCCAGGGAGTTAAATCGGCAAGAGCAGGCACACTCAATATAGAAGATCCAGAAGAAGGGACTTAGAAATCATGATATAAGTCTCCATATGAATGTCACATCATTTTATTCTTCACCATTAGTCCTTCTGCAGTGTTCCTTTTCTCAGTTAATGGCATCAGTGGCACAAAACAGAAATCTGAATGTCATCCTTGATACCGCTGTCTTTCTTATCCTCCACATTGAGGCTGTCACCAGGTCCTATCTATTTTTTTATCTATGTATATTTCACATCTGCCTAATCTCTTACCTCCCATGATCACATGATTATAGTCCAAGCCACAGTCATCTTGAACCTAGACTAGAATAATGGCTTTCTAACTGGTCTTTCTGCATCTGTTAATGCCTTGCCTCAGTGCGTTCTCCACATTGCAGTGACTGCAGTCAGTTTTGGATGCAAACCTGATCACTGTACCTCTTTCCTTAAAATACGTTTCATGTTTTCTGTTACTCTGCAGACCAAAGTCTCCAGTATAGCATGTGAAGTCTTGCGTGATCTGGCTCTCTTTTCCTTGCCACTGTTAGTCTCCGCTCTCTGGCCCAGTGATTCTCAGTGTGGTCCATTGACCAGCTCAGGGTTCCTAGGATCCTTTCAGGGAGTCCATGGGTTAACTGTTTTCATGATAGAACAGTGTTATTTGTTTTTTCCACCGCATTGACGTTTGTACTGATTGTGTAAAAGCTTGATGTTCTTCACTATGCACTTAGATTAAAAAATATGCTAATTTCACTTAGAAATGTCCTTGATGAAGTAGTAAAATTATTAATTTTATTAAATTTTGAACCCATGAGTACTCATCTTTTAAATGTTCCATGATGAGATGGGAAATATGCATGAAGCACTTCTGCGTACTGAAGAACTATGGTTGTTTCAAGGAAACACTCTTGAGCAGTTGTTTGAGTTATAGGCCAGAATCATTGCTTCTTCCATTGTACCCCATTTTTATTTGCAAGAATGACTGGCAGGCAAAATGTTTATCAGACTTAATTATTTGGAAGATATTGTGTCAAAAATGAATTTAAAAAAACCTGTCCCTATGCATCCAGTTGATAGTATTTATTGCCAATGTTATAAGTAGTTTTAAGCAAAGTCTAGAATTTTGGAAAACTTGTATCCTCCACAGTGAGCTTGACAGCTTCCCAGTACGTACATAAAGACAGAGAGAGTGTGTGTGTGTGTGTGTGTGTGTGTCTGTGTCTGTGTCTGTGTCTGTGTCTGTGTCTGTGTAAGATGAGCCCTGAGCTAACATCTGCCAATCCTCCTCTTTTTGCTGAGGAAGACTGGCCCTGGGCTAACATCCGTGCCCATCTTCCTCTACTTTATATGGGACACTGCCACAGCATGGCCTGACAAGCGGTGCGTTGGTGTGCAGGTCCCAGGCCGCCAGCAGTGGAACGCGCACACTTAACTGCTGTGCCACGGGACCGGCCCCCATAAAGACTTTTCTAATGGGCTACGATGAGATTAGTGTCGTTTTCTGATGTTATATAATGGAATGTGTTAACATTTGGAAGATCAAAGTGGTGAACCACTATTTTCCAGATGATCAATGCATGATGTTTCAACATCTTGCATGGATAAAAGATTCCCTAAAAGTATAAGATAGACCAATTAATCTTAATGTAATAGAGGTTGAGAAGTTCAGTGATAAGATTTCAGATACCATGTTGCATCTAATCTTTAAAAAACTAACACTTGTCAAGTTTGTGAATATGTAAGGCTATTAAAGTATTCTTTCCTTTTCCAACTACATATTTGTATTAGGTAGGATTTTTTTTCATATACTTGTACCAGAATAACATATTGCAACACGTTGAATACAGAGGCAGACAGGAGAATCCAGCTACCCTCTGATAAGACAGATTTTTTTTTTTTTTAATTTTTTTTAAAGATTTTATTTATTCAGTTTTTTCCCCCCAAAGCCCCAGTAGATAGTTGTATGTCATAGGTTCACATCCTTCTAGTTGCTGTACGTGGGACTCGGCCTCACGTTGGACGGAGAAGTGGTGCCTCGGGGCGCTCCCGGGATCCGAACCCGGGCCGCCAGCATCAGAGCGCGCGCACTTAACCGCTAAGCCACGGAGCCGGCCCTGATAAGACAGATTTTGAAGAGATTTGCAAAAATGTAAAACACTGCCACTCTTCTTATTAAGTGATTTTTTTTTTAGAAGAGTTATTTTTCATCAAAGTATGCTATTTATTTTTATATCTAATGTATATTACTATTAAATGAATTAATATTTAAAATATTCTAATCTTAAAATTTCTAGTAAGATAAAAATGAATATATATATAACCAACATAAATGGAAGCTCTTCAGAGTTTTTAATTATTTTTAAGATATGTAGACCGGTCTTAGGATTGAGAACTGTTCTTCTAGCCACATTGTTCTTTCACGTCCTCCGATGTGCCGCATTCCTTGTGTTCCTGGAGGGATTTAACTGATGTTGTCTCCTCTGCTGGATTCCCCTGCCCCATTGGAATAAATACATAAAAATCTCTTATTCTTCCCATGAATCTCATCACCTCCTCGTGGAAGTATTTTATTAACCCCTTGACTTAGACCTATTTCCCCTTGACTGACTATATTAGTCCTTTGAACTTCTCTTAAGTAAAACATAGCACTTTTTTTTTTAAGTTCAATTGTATAATTAGTTGTTTAATGTCTAGTAACCTGTAACAGAAGATGTATTTCATGAGAACTGGGTCCTGTCCTTTTACTCTTATATCTCCCACGTCTTGTATTGAGTAAGTGCTCAATAAATATTTTTTTAACCTATGTGTCAGGCCCTATGCTGGGGACCAAGGGAACATTGTAGAACAAGGTTAGGACTCTTTAGTCTTACATTTAATTTAGTCCTTCAGATGTCGATGAGAGCTTTTCTATTTCCCCATTCTTTCCATCTTCGGTTTCTGTTTTACTTTGTTAAAAAATTTTGTTTAAAGTAGTGCTGATTCCAGAAAATTTGGAAAGTACTGAAAATAACTCTTTCCCGCCTATACCACATACACTCTTAATTCTTTTGTGTTCTTCCATCCAGTCTTCTTACTGTAGTTTTATTGCTGTGGTTTTATTGTTCACATAGTTGGCAGCATGTGATTTTATTTCTGTGATTATGGAGTAGTATGCCTCATTCTAGAGAATTGATAATATATACAAAATATAAAGAAAAATTTACACGTAAATCTTAATATTTTGGAGTGTTTCTTTAGTTTTTATTTGGTGTCATATTTATATAGTTGACATCATAGAATGTATTTTGCCTTTATACATGCTTAAGATTGGGCAATAGCTGATGTAAGTAGCTGGTTTATTATTTTTTCCTCCTTTAAAATCTAAATCATGGGGCCGGCCCCGTGGCGTAGCGGTTAAGTGCGCACACTCCGCTGCTGGCGGCCCCGGTTCGGATCCCAGGCACGCACTGACCCACTGCTTGTCAAGCCATGCTGTGGTGCCGTCCCATGTAAAGTGGAGGAAGATGAGCACAGATGTTAGCCCGGGGCCAGTCTTCCTCAGCAAAAAGAGGAAGATTGGCATGGATGTTAGCTCAAGGCTGATCTTCCTCAAGAAAAATTAAAAAAAAAAAAAATCTAAATCATTTGCTATTGTTTCTTGTTACTGTGAATGGCCACTAAGTTGCTTTTATGCAACTCTATTTTTGTAGCAAGGAAACTAGTATCTCCTTTTGTGAGGTTTCTTAATACCATGTTTATTGTTGAAGCACTGTGTAAGGGTTGTATGTTTATACATCTTCTCTAATTAAAATTGGGGTGGCAGCTATAATTCTTGATATGACTATTGCTTTTTTAAGATTAATTTACATATTATAAAACTTGTCTCTTTTCTGTATTAGGAAATGGAAAGGTCAGTAGTGGCACAGCTGCAGAAGGTAGTTTCACATCTCTCACTGGACTTCTAGAAGTTGAACCCCTACACTTTACTTGTGTGTCCACTAGTGATGGAACCAGAATAGAAAGGGATGATGCAAGTACGTTTACTGGTATATACCTTCTTTTATTATATACATTTTTATTATATATTTTATGCTATAATAAATATAAAGTGATATACAAATATTTAAATATCAGTTTATAATATGTGTAAGTTCCTTTGCTGTCATGTTAAGTACAAAGTTGTTAATAGGAGGGACATTTTGGGGAAAAATCATAAGTAGTTTTATATTCTTGCCTAAATCAATTTGTAGGATTTTTTGCTGCCTTCTAAAACCTTAAATCCTTTTGTTTTTATGTGTGTGCATTTTTAGAAGCCTTTTAATTTGGAAAACATCAAACATAATGAAAGTAAAGGGAAGAATACAATAGAGTCTATATTTCTGTTACCCACCTTCAACAATCATCAACTGATGGCCAGTCTTATGTGTAGTTTTGGCATCAAAATGTTATTTCTTGCATTTAAAGTTAAAAGTGTATTTGATAATGTCTTTGAGAAGATTGAGATGAGTGAATGGGGAATACTATTTTTCTAGCTAGTTTAAAGCAGCTTTGGATATATGAATTAATATTTGAGTATGTTGAATATGCAGTAGTATTGATGTTATAAATGAATAATCAATGGGAACTCTTATTTATTTTGTATATCTTGTTTTCTGTGTTTTTTCCTCACATTGTAGGATCAGTGTTTATGTACAATTAGTTCTATCTTGGCACAAATAATTGAAGTTTTTATAATTGAAAATACGGGTGTATGGTTTTATACTTATATTACAGTCACAGAAGGGTTTGAATATTGTCTTGAATAAATTCTGCTGTTGGTGGTTTTGTGTAAGGGAGTGTCTTTTTGTTTTCTTCAACAGTTTAACAGAAAGTAAAAAGTTTCCTTGAGAAGTTAGGAAAATTTAATCTTGCACTTGGCTCCAGAATGGCAAAACGTTTTAAAAGGAACTTATCAGTTAGTTCTTTGCGTTTTATTCAGAATCATCTTATGTCTTTATTTGACTGCCTTTTTATTCAGAATCATCTTATGTCTTAAAATTGTGGAAGTAACCACTAAGTGAAATTCATGGCTTATGTAGTTAAGATGAGAGCTTTAATTTAAAATTAAATTAAAATCTAGTATTTCTTTTATATGGAGATGCCAGAAGGGTCAGAATTTATTTGTGTTTGTTTTCTTCGACTAGTATAGTCATTTTGCAGAAACTTGTACATTTACACTGGAATAGAAATATGCCATGACAAGAAATTGAACTTTTAGAGAACTCTGTAGTTATAAATCAGATTCTTTCTTGGAACTGTTATGAAATAAGTATCTAAAATTTTTGTTTTCAATTTAAGTAATGCTTTCAGAAGGTATAAAATTTAGAATAGATAAAAGATTAGGTTTGAAAACAAAGAAGTATTCCATCACACTTTCCAACCATTTCCTCTCCTTCAAAGCAAGCAATAGAACTGGTTTCTTGTCTTTCCAGAGGTAGTCTCTGCCTGTACAAGCAATCACCTCTGTATTCCATCCAGACTGAAACCACCCCCAGCAGAGGGATTTTTGTTAAATGTTAGGGAAAAGTCCTGACTAGTGATCGTAAGGTGCTGGAAGATGATTGTAGTCTCTTAATTTCCTGTTTACTCTTTTCTTGAAACATGTTAATTGTGAAATACATTGCCCATGCATAAAAATGCAGAAAACAATTGTATAGCCCAACAATTTATCACAACACATACTGTCCGTGTGACCACCAGGTCAAGAAATAACATTTCCAGCACTGTAAAAGGTGTCTCCGTGCCCGCTTCCGTTTATTTCTCCCTCACTCTCTCCAAAAGGTAAATATTGTCCTAACTTTTAGTGTAATCATTTCTTGGTTTTTGTTTGTTTCTTTGTCTAACTGCTTAGTTATGCATTCCTGAACACTGGTTCAGTAGGGTCATATAATATAAAATTGCATTTGTATATTTTTTGGTCTATCTTCTGTTTGACGTTATGATTGTTAAATTTATCCATATCATTGCGTATAGATAATTGGTTGTTTTTCATTGCTGTTTAAGATTCTATTGTCTGAATAAAATAAAATTCATATATCCACTATTGATTTGTGTACTGTTGATCCACATTTGGGTTGTTCCATTGTGGTGCTATTAGTACTAATGGATACACTGTTCTCTGGGATATGAATGTAGAAGTTGATTTGCTGCTTCATGAGGTTTTCACATATTCAACTTTAGTAAGTAACATTAAAGAAATGCACTTCTTAATTTCCAAATATCTGAGGATTTTCTTATCATCTTTTTATTGATTTCTATGTAAATTGCTGTGGAGTCAAAAGAAATACTCTGAATATCAGTCTTGCAAAATAATGGGAATTGTAGAGGATCCGATTTATAAATATTCCATGAATGTTTGACAGTAATGTTTACGCTTGTTGGTTGAGTGTACTCTATCCATTTGGGCAAGTTTGCTAATTGTGTTTTTCAAATTCTGTCTTTATTGATTATTTTATCTACTTGTTTTGATTAGGTAATAAGATCAGTATGTTAAATTTTTGTCACTATACCTGTGGATTTGTCTATTTTAGTTTCATCAATTTTTATTTTAAACATTTTGAAATTACCTTACAAATTTAGAATGGTGATATCTTTCTTGTGAATTGAATTTTTCATTGTTAGAAATTATCTCTTTATCTCTAAGATTGCTATTTTCCCTAAAATTACTTTGTTTGATATCTATATACCTAGCATTAGCTTTCTTTTGGTTACTCTTTGTATAGTATACATTTTTCGTTCTTTTTACTTTCAACTTTTCAGTGTCTCATATTTTAGATAATACCTTTTATAAGCAGCATGTAGTTCTTTTATTTTTCATTCAGTCGGATACTTTGTCTTTCAATTGGAGTATTTAGTTTATTTACATTTAATGTAATTACTGATATATTTGTGTTTAAATCTACTGTGTTGTTTATATATTCTATTACAGTTCTCATCTTGCCAATTAGGTGTTTCTTTTTCTCCTTTCTTTCCTTTTTTTTGAGTGATTATATTTTTATTGGGCTACTTTTCTACTTTTTACTTTTTTTTTTTTTTTTTTTGTGAGGAAGATCAGCTCTGAGCTAACATCCATGCCAATCCTCCTCTTTTTGCTGAGGAAGACTGGCCCTGGGCTAACATCCGTGCCCAACTTCCTCTACTTTATATGGGACGCTGCCAAAGCATGGCCTGACAAGCAGTGCATCAGGGCACGCCCGAGATCCGAACCCGGGCTACCAGCAGCAGAGCGCACACACTTAACTGCTATGACATGGGGCCGGCCCCTACTTTTTACTATTTTTAGCTGTTATCCCAGAGATCATAATATATACATACCCTTGATGTCCAAAAGTCCAATTGCTATTTTTACCATACAGTGGAAGTATCTGGAACATTATTTATCTTTCTGATCTTATGGCATTGTGGTTTTATACCTTAATTTTACGTGTATTTTAATTCCCATAGTACATTGTTATATTTTTTTATATTCAGTATTCATTTGGATGTAATCTCGTAATTTCCATTTTCATTCCTCTTTATTCCTTTCTTTGCTTTTGAGCTTTTATCTGGTATGATTTTCTTTATGTGTGAAAACTACTCTGTAAGATCTCTTTTTGTTCTTGTCTACTGTTGATGAATTAACTCCGTTTTTTGGAAAAAATTCAAATATTTTTTGAATAATTAGAGGAACAAACCACATAGCCATTATCCAGATTCCAGTTCTATGTTACTTTTCCCATTTCTTTTATCTTTTCTTTTTTTCTTTCTCCAGTACTTTAAGACAAATCCTAGATATTATATCACTTTTACCTCTACATGCATAACACATACATAAGTACCTTAAACAATGTGGATATCCTCTTTAATAACTAATGCCATTTTTATCATAACCATCTAAATTAACTATAATTTATCATGATGCATTTTATCATAACTAAATTAGCATAATAAATTCCATGGTATCATCTACTTTTCAATATATAATTAAATTTATGTACATATCACAACAATAACATTTTACATTGGGCTAATTTGAATCAAAAAGTATCATCTTTATTCTTGAAGTATATTTTCACATGTTATAGAATTCTAAGTTAGTTACTATTACTTCTAGAGATTTAAAGATGATCTTTCCTTATCTTTAACCTTACACCGTTTTTGTTAGACATCACCTGTCAGTCTTATTATTCCTCTCTTAAGGTCACTGTCAGTTCTGAAGCTGTTTTTGAGATGCATTTATATTCTCTCTCCCTCTCTCAGTTTTTTCAGCATTTTTCTGTTATGTTCTTTCGGTGGTTTCAGTCCTTGCTTGATATCTTCCATCAGCTTTAAAAAGATCTCAGCCACTAACTGTTCAAGCATTGCTTCTGCTCTATTTTCTGTCTTCTCTCTTTTTGCATCTCCAATTTCATATATGTTACACCTTATCACTATAACCGATATAATTTTCAAATTTTTTTTAATCTCTTCTTTTACTATTGGCATTTTCTTCTAATTCATCTTAGTTTACTAATTGTCTCTTCTGTTTTGTAATCATTTATGGGAAAAAACTACCCTTCCTCAACTCTACTGTATCGTTACCTCTGTTAAAAATCATGTCTTCTATCTGTGTGGGTCTATTTCTGTTCCATTGGTCAGTTTGTCTAGCCTTATGCCAGTACCTCATTGTCTTAATTACTGTAACTTTATATTAGGTCTTGAAATCTGATGATGTAAATCCACCAACTTTGTTTTTCTTCCTTATTTGGTAGATTTAAAAAAATTGGTATCAAGTTTCACAATATTATATAGTCATCACCACTATCTAATTCTAGAACATTTCCATCATTCCAAAAAGGAACCCTGTAGCCATTAGCAGTCACTCTCAAGTCCTCTTTCCCCCATCTTCTGACAATCACTAATCTATTTTGTATCTCTGTGGATTTGCCTACCCTGGACATTTTGTGTAAATATTTAATCATACAATATGTGGGGTATTTGTCTGACTTCTTTCACTTGGTTTAATGTTTTCATGTTTCATCCACTTAGCATGTATCAGTACATCATTCCTTTTTATGCCTGAATAATAATCCACTCTATGGATATAGCACTTTTAAAAAAAATTTGGATATTCCACATTTTGTTTATCCACTCAACACTCGATGGATATTTGGGTGGTTTCCTCTTTTTGGCTATTAAGAAAAATACTGCTGTGAACGTTTTTGTATGAGTTTTTGTGTGAATGTATGTTTTTAGTTCTCTTGGGTATAAACCTAGGAGTGGAACCCACCAACATTCTTTTTCTTAAAGATAGTCTTAAAAATTCTACATCTTTTGTATTTCCATTTTTTTCCCAGCCTTGTTGAGATATAATTGACTTACAACCTTGAGCAAGTTTAAGGTATACAACATGTTGGTTTGATACATTTGTATATTGCAAAATGATTACCACTGTAGCATTAGCTAATATATTCATCCCATACCATAATTACCGTTTCTTTTTTGTGGTGAGAACCTTCAAGATATACTCTCTTAATAACTTGCAAGCATATAATACAGCTTTGTTAGCTGTAATCGCCATGCTATACATTAGATCTCTGTATTTCCATTTAAATTTTAGAATGAACTTGTCAATTTATACACAAAAAATATTTTTAATTTGGGGTGTGACTGTAAATCAATTTAGGAGAATCGACATCTTAATATTAAGCCTTTCAGTCCATTAACATAGTATATTCTTTTGTATATTTAGGTCTTCAGTTTCTCTTGGTGATGTTTTGTAGTTTTCATTGTACAAGTTCTGCACATGTTTTTTAGGTTTCTACCTAGCTATTTGTTTTTTTAGGCTATTATGTGTGGCTCTTTTCTTAATTTTATTTCCATTTTTTTGTTGATAGTATATAGAAATATAATTGATTTGTGTATATTAATCTCATATCTGGTGACACTGCTATATTAACTTGTTAATTCTAATAGTGTGTAGAATCACAGGGATTTTTAATATACACAATCACATCATCTGTTAATAAAGAGTTTTACTTTGTTGTTTTTCTAATCATTATACGTTTTCTTTCTTTTTCTTGCGCTATCGTGCTTCCTAGGACTTCCTGCATGGTATTGAATGGAAATGGTGATAGGAGTCATCTTTGTCTTGTTCTCACCTTTTTTTTTTTTATGTCTAGGTTTTGAGGCCCTTAGTATAAAAATAGAAAAGAGTATTGAAAACTCAGACTGTGCAAAAGATTTTTAAATTAGTTTTGTAGTAGTGCGATGACTTATTTTCCTTTGATTGTTTGTCTCTTATGTGTTTGTAGTGACTTAATTCATTTTCCCATGAATATTATTTGGGCATTAGATTTTAAAGTCAGTAAAGGGCTAAAGTACTCATAGTTAATGTTGAAAATCACTTAAATTACCCAAAAAGTACAAGTTGAATATAAATGCTTCATTAAGTCTAGTAATTTTCCCCCTAGAGTTGGAATTAATAGCTATTGCTTTGGCAGAACCCTAGATGAAACAGATAGATTTCATTTTGGGGCTTACAGCTCATATGAGATATGATTGTTTTTTTCTTTGACCAAGCTTATATAGTTGAATTCATGTAAGTTAAATGAGGTGTAGTATGGTTGTACTGTAATAAATGTGTTTTTTTTTTTAAATTGAGGAAATTTTTAATTGTAAGAAGCTGCGTGGGGTTTTGTTGTTATCACTGGCTTGTTGATTATAGCTTAATTTTTTTTATATAGATTATTTGAATCCTGGCATAATATAGCCAATGGTAGATGTTAAGATGGGCTGTCAGATTACCTGGATTTTTCTCCCTTTTCAAGTATTTATGAGCAAGTTACTTCCCTCAACTTTAGATTCATTGTCTGTAAAATGGGATAACAACAGTACTACCTACCCTGCCCTTGCAAAGTGTTTTGTGCCAGTCTCTGTCTGTGATCTTACCCTATCCATCCTAATCAGCTAGAAACGCCTGGGGGCACTCACTGGGGCTGGGCTCCAGGACACTTCCCAGAGACATCTTCCGTTTCCAAACCAGTATTATGACTAGACTGACGCTTGTGGTTCTTAGGATTGCAAGACGCCCTTCAGTAATAATCATTAGGAAATTTTGAAGAAAAATGTTTATTATTTACAGGACCTGGAGAGCACAAGGCACACTATGGGGGCATACAGTGAGATCATGGTTAGAGAGAGAGAGAGCAAGTATGGGCCTGGAGTCCTGCTTTTATTGGGGTTGAGGGTGCGGGTCTAGGGTTTCATGGGCTCACTATTTACTGGTGAATTTAAAACATAAGACTGGGACTTTAAAGCAAGGGAAGAGAGAAAAAGAAAGGAAAAAAACCCCAAACTGCCCAAATGGCTAGTTATCTGAATCAACCTGGATCTCTAAAACAAAGGAGCCTTTTGGTGGGGGCGAGCTCGCATCCTGGCTCTTTTTCTAGTTGTGTGGCTGTGTTTATTGAGATGGCCTTCTTTTTTATTTTGGGGGAGGAAGATTAGCCCTGAGCTAATATCTGTTGCCAATTCTCCTCTTTTTGCGGGGGAAGATTGGCCCTGGGCTAACATCCGTGCCCATCTTCCTCTACTTTATATGTGGGACCCCTGCCACAGCATGGCTTGATAAGCGGTGCGCAGGTCTGTGCCCGGAATCTGAACCTGCGAACCCTGGGCCGAACCCTGGGCTGTGGAAGCAGATGTCTCTTTAAAGTGGATGCCTCCACAATCAAAGCTTAAGTCAGGCACTTGCATTACAAAAAGAGAAGCCAAACTGTCAGGGCTTACACTATACTAACAAAGATTAAATGAGTTGATATAAGTTCCATGTTGAGCACTGTGCCTCACGCTGGCTTTGGTTTCACATAACTCTTGGTTCTAATCCTGGTTCTACCACTATCAGCTGTACAGGGTAACTTCTCTGAGCCATTCTTTACTTAATCAACTAAAAAACAGTATCGTAGTATCTGCTCCTCGGAGTGTTCATCTGTTGAATGTAGTAATTAATGAAAATGGTGTCATGTGGTAATGCACACTAAACATTTGCTATTATTGTAGCAGTTATCTTTCCTCAATATAAGTTTTTAGTAAAGGCCTGGTATAATACAAATATTAATACTGTTATTATTTGGCTAATATTGGCCAAATATTAAAGACTGTTATTAGATTTGTTTTGTGCTGTCCTGTTTGATTCAGTTGTGAAATTAAGTTTTTATCTCAGCTTTTCCCAAAATGTTTTCCACAAATATTGGTAAATATATAATGGGAAAAGTTCTTTTATAATGTATATTAGAATAACATTGGAAAGGAAAGTCAAAGAAATTTTTTAACTCGTAAGATTTCATAGACCTTTAATGATGTTAATGTTCATAGGGAAACAGTATGTGCCAGGCTTATTTGACTTTGCATGGGACGTGCTTCTCTCCATATTGGGGAGCAATGGTAGGAAACATCGCTTTATTTATTCTCTACGGGCCAGACTCTCTGTCTAAGGCTGTGCTTTACAATGAGAAAATAAGTGTTGTCAGTCTGTTTAAATGATGTTCTTTTATAGTTGAAGGTTTTTTTGAGTTTTTTGGGGGAGGGAGAAGTAGGTGTCATTGTAAGAAAACTTAGTAAAGCAAATTTCCGTTTATTCTCAAATTGTGTAATAAGATTACTCTTATTTTGTATTTTTATTTTAGCCATGTTAAATGAAATTTCTTCTATGCTCAAAATATTTTTAAACTCGAAAGTATAGTAATTTTTCTTTGATTTAGAAGTCATTCCTGGATCCTTTAAGTTTGAATACTATTATCATCAATATACTTTTACCACTAAGATTTCCTTAATGGAAATCTCTAGATTCCTATCTTTTAAAAGGAAAAGTAACTAGTTTTAGTGTCAAAATTGTATATCTTTCTGTGAGTCTTTTCTTCATCCTGTGTTTTTGTTTTTTGTTTTTTCCCCCTTGTCTTATGCCAGTGAGTTCCTTTGGGGTTACTCCTGCAGTAGGTGGACTATCATCTGGGACAGTTGGGGAAGCTTCGACAGCCCTGAGTTCGGCAGCCCAGGTAGCTTTGCAGTCTCTCTCTCATGCAATGGCTTCAGCCGAGCAACAGCTACAGGTGCTGCAAGAGAAACAGCAGCAGCTTTTGAAGCTTCAGCAACAGGTTGGAGACTATTTGGCTCTTTGTTCATGCTGTCTCTAAACTTCAAAAGCTGAAAAAGTACTGTAAAAATGACCGTTATTTTCGTAAAGGAAAGTAGGTTGACCCATCTGAGCTAATCATTTTCTACAAAAATTGAGGTAACGTCTTTGCGATATATTTAAATTTTCAAAAATTATATAAATGCATTTTATTTGATATGTATCTGAAGGAATATAATTGTATCTTTTTTTGCAATTTTTAAGTAAAATTTATTCTTACTCTTTAAACATTCTTGGTCAAACATTACAGTTACAAGAGTTACTGTTTTTATGGATTGAAGAACCTAAAACATTTTAAAAGACCAATTAAATTAATGTGAATTAAAATTCAGTAATAACAACAGATGTTTTGGAGATTTCATCGTGCTCTAACTGCAACCTGTGCAGTTCCAGGTGACAAATTGTATCAGGTTAGGCATGAGAATCCACCTCCTATTATATTTAGTTTTGAGGAGAACTTAATTTTCTTATTTACATTTATTTGTTCTACCTCCTTTCCACCTTTACTTTGAGAAAGTCCTGGTTATCAGTACTTAGAAAGTTTTATATCAAATATTTAACAAAGTATATATAGCAAAGAAATACTCCGTTCATGTTAAGTCCATTTTTTAGTTTAATTTCATTTTTATTTAACTAGAATCCAGTTAATCATGTTTATCTTCATAATGTATACCCGTGTAGTATTCCCCACGTGTATTGTGTATTAAGTACACAATACTTAATACGTAACATTAAGATAGGCAGGATTAGTCTATATTTGTTGCTTTTACTTCTTTTACAGAAAGCAAAGCTGGAAGCCAAATTACATCAGACAACAGCTGCAGCAGCTGCAGCAGCATCAGCAGCATCAGCAGTATCAGCAGTAGGTCCTGTTCACAACTCTGTGCCTTCCAACCCAGTGGCAGCCCCTGGATTCTTCATTCATCCATCTGATGTTATTCCACCCACTCCAAAAACAACACCACTTTTTATGACTCCACCACTCACCCCACCCAATGAAGCAGTTTCCGTTGTGATTAATGCCGAACTTGCACAGCTTTTCCCCGGCTCAGTTATTGATCCCCCAACGGTCAATCTTGCTGCACATAACAAAAATTCCAACAAGTCCAGAATGGTAAATTATTATATTTTAAATAGGTGTTCGCTTAGACATTTAAAAATATTTTGATGTATACTCTAACTTTAGAAGGCAAAATTTTCTTATCCAACTTGATATATCAAATTAGATTCTTTTATAAAATATTACAGAATATACATCAGGAAATGAAAACTATTAATATGATATTATGGTTACTAGTTTTTATAGAGCAAGAGTAATATCAATATAGAGTTATACTTTTTTCTTTTCTAGAATCCACTTGGTTCTGGTCTAGCCCTTGCGATTTCTCATGCTTCACATTTTCTTCAACCTCCACCTCACCAGTCCATTATTATAGAGCGAATGCATTCAGGTAATCTTTGACTGACTTAAAATATTTTTTTTGCCTAGTCTGCCAGCCCTTTGAGGACTCAATATTCTGTAGTTTGATTTTCCTTTGCAAATAAATACCTTTGCAAACATCTGCTTTTGAGTAAGTACATTTTACCAAGAATAAGTATTACATAAAACTCAAGCTGTGTGCTCGCCAAGTGGAATGGAAGAGTGCTGCTAAGTAGGTTCACTAATTCTATCCAAATAGTGGATTTGATCTGTATATGATTCTTGCCTGATTGACATATCTGCCTCTATTGTTGCTGTTCAATTACCATTACAGTAGAAATTACACCTAAAGAAGTATTCCTAAGACTAGCATTCTGTTATTGGAACAGTTTCTTGAAAATAGCAAACAGAATTACTGCTAATTCTAATAACTGAGTAAGATTAATAATAACACTTCATGGTCTCCAGATGATTCAAATTTTACCTAAGCTTGTACCATGCTTATGTAGTAGAAACCTGTGATTGGGATAGGTGCTTTCAATTAGAGCATGTATACCAATAATCTAGAGATAATTTTTAACTTATAATCCTACCAACTCTTAGTTCTGGGCTTAAGCAGCAGCAGAATTCAACAAAATCCTTAGGCATGTTTTATAGGAGGAAGTAACATGAATATAGTGCATACTCTATCACTTTTCATTATGTGAACAGTTGAACCACATTCGTTTTATTGCAAGGGGCTGTTTCCTCTTTGGAAGAGCGAGTTTTAAAAAAATAATAAAAGTCTTAATGGCATTTTCTGCCCAACTGATCATTCATTGGTAACAACATTAGTGTTTAAAACATTTAGAGTGAAATTTGTTGTTGTGCAGTCTTGTGAAATGTGAGCAGTTGTTTACACTATGATTTGGTTTTTTTATCTGTGGAATTGAGTGTGGCACATAAGCCCCCTAAGTCGGAGAATTATGTTTTTTTTTAGTTTAATAGTTTTCCTGATTAGGACAGTATTGGTAACTGCCTCGTTTTCTTTTAAACTAGCTCCATCAAGAGTAGCGCTAGTCCTAGAAATTTAATTTAGTTGGGTTCCTGCACTATAAGATGTAGCTGGCAAGGTTAATAGCTGCCCTGCACCTCAACCCAATAAAGAAGAAAAAGAATTATGATATTATTAATGATTCTGCATACTGTTTCGCTAATTGAGCTTGTTACCTGAAATGTGTGTGAGATGAGAGATGCAGATCTGCTCCTTCTTCTGTTCCTCTCAGATCATTCTTGCCTTTCATTGGTGTGAGCATCTCGATCATGCTGAGTGTGATTCTAGTGCTTACACAAAAAAGGCATACAACCTCTTTAGTGTGGCCCTTAAGAGTAAGCCGTCTACTTCATCTGGTACTGAGCTGAAGAGACAGTGTTGTGTCAGTGCTGCGGGAAAAACGTTGGAGATAACCTATGTCTGTCTCTATCGGAGGACCTTCCTAAGAGATTTTTTAATGGTAGTAGTGACTACATGTGATTTGTGCCTTATACTTTTACTTTACGTCTTAACACTAATGTAAGATGCAACTCTATAAGAAGTTCAGCGAGGCTTAAGAAAACTAAAATCAGTTAATACAATTTGTTATCATTAATACATCTAGTTGTGAAATTAAAAAAAAAAAAAAGACCAAATGGCTGAAAGATGAGCAGATAGGTACTATATAGAATTAATCTATGTATTATTTTTGCTCATTTAATTTTTTTGCTTTAATGTTTTTAATTAAGCTTATATGTACAGTTGATTGCCTTCATAATAAACTTTTGTATATTTTTTACTTAAGTCTTGGGGTTCAAACTAATGTAGATTAAGGTTTCCGAAAAGTTTTGAATAATTACTTACCAACTTTTTTTCTCATTTGTTTGTAGTTACTTAGTAAGTTGATTTCATGTTTTAAGATGACTGTTCCAAACTATATTTGAGTGTATTTTTTGGTCGTTTTAGGGCATTTTTTGTCAACTGTTGCTCTCTCTCTCATAGGAGCAAGGAGATTTGTGACCTTGGATTTTGGCAGACCAATACTGTTGACGGATGTCTTGATTCCCACTTGTGGAGATTTGGCCTCCTTGTCAATTGACATTTGGACATTAGGAGAAGAGGTGGATGGGAGGCGATTGGTAGTGGCCACTGATATAAGCACCCATTCACTAATTCTTCATGACTTGATACCACCTCCTGTGTGTAGATTCATGAAGGTAAAGAACTTCTAGAAAGTGAATTGATATACTTGCCATGTTTCTGACGAGTTATGAAAAATATTCAGGCATATAATTAAAAAGTATAACTATATCTTTTTTAAGTTTTATTTATTTATTTATTTATTTCCCCCAAAGCCCCAGTAGATAGTTGTATGTCATAGCTGCACATCCTTCTAGTTGCTGTATTTGGGACGCGGCCTCAGCATGGCCGGAGAAGTGGTGCATCGGTGCACGCCCGAGATCCGAACCCGGGCCGCCAGCAGCGGAGCGCGCACACTCAACCGCCAAGCCACAGGGCCGGCCCCATAACTATATCTTTTTAAATACATTACTCAGATTTTTATCGTTGCAGATGGGTGTGTATATGTATTTATAATTTTTCATTTCAGATCACTGTCATTGGACGTTATGGAAGTACAAATGCCAGAGCCAAAATCCCATTAGGATTTTATTATGGTCATACCTATATTTTGCCTTGGGAGAGTGAACTGAAGTTAATGCATGATCCTCTAAGGGGAGAGGGGGAATCTGCAAACCAACCAGAAATTGACCAGCATTTAGCAATGATGGTTGCTCTACAGGAGGATATACAGTGCAGGTTGGCAGAAAATTGCAATATATTTTAATCTTATTGAAATCCTATGTTTATATAATGTCTTGTGTATATTTGCCAAGAAATGTCTTTCTTTGGGTGTATAGAAAAGAACAAAAGGAAGTATGACATTAGTACATTATAGTAATATTGAAGGCATTAATAGATTTGATTAAATAATTGTCTCTATTTAGTATTTACCAATTGATTAATTCTTTTTAATGGTTGTTTTTTAGCATGTTTTAGAGATTTAATTTTTAGTGTGTATTTGTACATGCACATCAAAGAGAACATGGCAGGAATTATTTTGTTCATTTATTTTTTTACTTATAGGTATAATCTAGCTTGTCATCGACTGGAAACTCTTTTGCAAAGTATCGATCTTCCTCCTCTCAACAGTGCTAACAATGCACAGTATTTTTTGCGAAAGCCAGACAAGGCAGTTGAGGAAGACAGCAGAGTTTTTTCTGCCTATCAGGATTGTATTCAGCTGCAGCTTCAACTTAATTTGGCTCATAATGCAGTGCAGAGGCTCAAAGTAGCTCTAGGTGCAAGTAGAAAGATGTTGAGTGAAACATCAGATCCAAAAGATTTAATTCAGACGTCTTCCACAGAGCAGTTACGTACTATCATCAGATATTTATTGGACACTTTGCTCAGCCTTCTTCACTCTTCCAATGGTTTGTATTTGGCTTAAGTATTTTAAAGGCTGGGAATATGTTCAATGTGATTTTGTTGTGTGTTTTGTTGTTGTGTTAATGTTTCCTGAGTACTGTTAATTTTGATATCCTTTCTAATGTGAGTATTTATGAAATTTTTTTTAGGTTAACTCATTTTTTTCCTTATTTTTATTTGTTTTTCTTAAATGGATTTTTGATGATTTCTTTTCTTGAGTTTCTGCTATTGATGTGCCACATCATTGTGTTACTGGCAAAATAATTGATATTGTTTAAAAGTGAAGCAGTGAAAAAACTATTAATAAATTGCTAATCTAATATAGAACTGTCATTTTCTAGCCAGGAGTTATTTTTAATCATTACACATGCACACACACATGCTCACACAGCCATCTGATACACCCAACTCCACATGTAAGAAATATAATTGATTTAAGTGCCAATTCGTCTCTTCCTCAAATATTTAGCAATTACAATTCTACATACGAGGAGTAAATAAATGAATAGCAATAAATAGAATGTAATTGTGTACTGCTTGCTGGTAAAGAAGAAACATATCTAGGAATGCTGACTTTGATATTACAGCATATACTTAAATAGGAAATTTTTACTGTCTTCTTTCTTGTAATAGGACACTCTGTTCCTGCAGTTTTGCAGAGCACATTTCATGCCCAGGCCTGTGAAGAGCTTTTTAAACACTTGTGCATCAGTGGAACCCCAAAGATACGATTACATACTGGTCTTCTACTTGTTCAGCTCTGTGGTGGTGAAAGATGGTGGGGTCAGTTTCTTTCTAATGTTCTTCAGGAATTGTACAATTCAGAGCAGCTTCTCATCTTTCCACAGGATAGGTAGGTCAGAAAATATTGGCATTTATTTGTTATTAGTGATTTATGCTTCTCACAGTCAATGTTCAGATTTCGAAATCTTGTGTATGTGGATACTGAGTGTGGAGAAATGAAGCATGTCTTTTCAGAGTTTGAGGAATGCCCTGTGAAGGGCACATTGAAGAATATTATACATGCTATAACTAGACTACATTCTTTAGTTTCCTTATTGAATCTGTGGAGTTTATAGATCTGTGTTTACAAATATTTCCTATCAGATCATGTTACCTTATGTGTTAAGTGTGTTTTTTGAGGCTATAATACAGTTCTCTCTACCTGATTTCTTGTGGATAAACTTAGAAAATATAACCAATAGCTTGAAAAAGAGCTAATTTTAACATCGTAGCTCCAGATACAAATCTTGCTAAGAACCAAATATTCTATCATTACTTTATAAAATTTCAGTATAAATTATTTTTAAAATGAACAGTTAAATTGATTCATACTGGGTATTTTAATTATATCTTTTTTTTTAGGGTCTTCATGTTACTTTCCTGCATTGGTCAAAGATCCCTTGGTAATAGTGGAGTATTAGAAAGCTTACTTAATCTGTTGGATAATTTACTGTCACCTCTTCAGCCACAGTTACCTGTGCATAGGAGGACAGAAGGTATTATTTAAAGCAGTGATCTTTAGCAAAAACATAAGATTTCTATAAATACTGCTTTTATAAAATGGCTAGTCTGCAATACTTATTTTAATATTCACTGCTGCACATTTTGTTAATGTTTCTATGATATAGACTTTTTAGAATGACCAGCCTTCATGTGATTGACTGCCATATGGTTATTGCTCTTTAAATCTATACCTTTTGATTATTTAAATTTTGAACTTAGAAATTGTTGTAATATGTTTTTTCTATGCTATCATAACTAAAATCAAACTCTTATTTAAGTTTAAGCTTAAGGCACTATTGCTGTTCTGGTTCTTGATAATGAGTTGCATTTGAGCAAAAACATTATTGGAATAAAAACTTTAGAACATACTTTAAGACTATATGAATTATAAATTGAGAGTTAGATATTTTATTTCACTCACCTATAAGTCTAAGAATAGGATTTTATTCCTGTTTTTCTAGTTTAAAAGTTATCTGTTAGATTCAACCTACACTTAGGAATCTATTTTCCTACCATGAAGCATTTGTGTCTTCCATTAGATTTAATGTGTTACTCAATTGTGGCCATAGGTTCTAATTTCAAGGCTTATTATAAATAAGTGTTAGTAATGATGTGGTGTGTTTTGGTTTTATAAAATGTTTTGTAATTATTTTATCAGACTTCATTAGGACTCTTAGAGTCACCTCATTATTTTTTTTTCCCCTCTCATCTCTGTATAGGAGTACTAGATATTCCTATGATCAGTTGGGTTGTTATGCTGGTGTCCAGGTTGCTGGATTATGTGGCAACTGTTGAGGATGAAGCAGCAGCTGCAAAGAAACCTTTGAATGGTAAAGACAGAGAGAGGTTTCTGACAGGTATCAGAAGTTTATGATAATCTATTGGTGGGGATTTTGAGTGTCAATACAGTTGTTCCAGAACTGGCTATTGACCTGGAGATTCCAGCTGTGTATAATTTATGTGAAATACCAGTTAACTTTACCAGGAGTCTAAGGATAGGATTTATTTTTGAAGGACTTTGTGGACAAGCTCCTTGTCTGAACATGACTTTTAGTTTCTAAATACAGTTATGTCTTTCATAAGATTTTCCCCTATGCTCATTTAAACACTTTATAATTATAATAACATACATATAAATATAGTTATGAAAAGGAAATCTGTAAAGAGTTCTTGTAGTTTTGTTACTTTAGTGTAGTGTGTCATTCCATTTACCGGTATATAGTTCTATTAATTAACTACAAATGGCTTTTATGCTTAGATACAGAAATTCCCAGATCTTTTTTGAGTTGTAATCTTTCTCCATAAGCTAGAGGCCCAGAAAAATTTAAAAATTAAGGGAAATCAAACTGCAAGACAAATTGCTTTTTTCCCTTCTTCCAAGTTCATAAGACTTTTCATGAAGGATTTGAAATAGCTGCATCTAATATGTAAATACAGCCAATAAATGCCATAAAATTTGGAGTTTTCAATTGTCAGGATCCTAGTATTAAAAAAAGATCTCTTGAGATGATTTTATAAGTGAATCAGTTCTTTATGGTGCACATCATATTTAGGAAGAGGGTAAGAATTCTTCTCATGTACAGGAAATTTGTCTTATTTTTAAAAAAAATATGTCTGTGGGTTACTTTACTCAGTTATAGGATATAGAGGTAAGACATAAAATTAAATACAACAACAATATAAAGTTGGAATATAGCAGATAGCATTGGAGGTCTTAGTTTTTATTTATATCATTCAGGTACTATGGAAACACATTGGTGGAAGACTTTTTAGGGTTTGAAGAATTTGAACTGACTTGACAAATGAATAGTAGAGAATAGAACTTAAAGATATCTTTAGGCTAAGCAGACATGAACAAACAATTTGGATTGAAGTGTGTTATTAAGGCAGGTGCCGTGGTGTAGCGGTTAAGTGCACGTACTCCACTACTGGCGGCCCGGGTTCAGATCCCGGGTGCGCACCGACGCACCGCTTGTCAGGCCGTGCTGTGGCGGCATCCCACATAAAGTGGAGGAAGATGGGTACGGATGTTAGCTCAGGGCCAGTCTTCTTCAGCAAAAAGAGAAGGATTGGCATGAATGTTAGCTCAGGGCTGATCTTCCTCACAAAAATAAAAAAAGTGTGTTATTAAGCTGAATTGAGCAGAAGAATGACAATTAAAGAATAGTCTGAACAGATTCCAAAAAATGAGAATTTTATTCAGCCTTCTTTTTGCAGTCATTAAGTCAAATTACTGAGTACCCTTTCCCTGCACAAAAGCATTTGAGTTTGAAATAGCCGGTAGTGAACATTTCTTTTTGTTAGAATCAACTGACATTATCAAAGTTGTGTTATACAAAGATTAATATTAAACAATTGTAGAGATAACTGGCTGTTATCTTAAAGGAAAGATGGGAGACAGAGAGACCTCTTATCTTAAAGTCACTTAGGGTGTAGGTTAACCTTTCTAGGGTCAAATCTTCTTAGCAGTTTCTTTACAGTGGTTTCCTTAATTTCCTTTAAAAATACTTTGTCATGATTGACACATTTATAATTTTGTGTTTTCTGAGTATGAAAAGTATTTTAAAATCACATTTAACAGAATTATTAATAAAACTTTCCTTGCCCTACAGGTAACCAGTGGAGTTTTATTAACAATAATCTGCACACTCAGAACATAAATAGGTCTTCCAAAGGCAGCAGTAGCCTTGATAGATTATATTCCAGAAAAATCAGAAAGCAGCTAGTTCATCATAAACAGGTAATTTTCAATACTTTTTTGAATTTTAATGTTTGAAAACATTGCTTTGGAGGTTGCATAAGACTTGCCATAAGATCTTAGATATGACATTTAATGAGCTACTTAACTTAGGGAAATTATTTAATACTTTTGACACTGAGTTTCCTTATTTGTAAGATGGCAACAATATGTAGTTTACAGATTTTTAGTGGTGTCTTTTAAAAAACTGTCTACCTCTTCACATCTCGATTACTACCGTTCTAAGTGAGGCCATAAATATCCTTTGCGTAGTCAAAAGGCCTCTCTGTGTTTGTTCTTTCTCAATTCAATCCATTTTTCATGCTGCTCTAGAGAGTTCTTTGTAAATACAAACCTGATCATATCACTCCTCTAAATTCTTAATTGTTTCCCGTTGACCTTTGGGTTAATGTCAGACTCCTTAACATTTACTCCTTTTAGGATATCTATCATCTGGTCCTCTAACTTTCAGTCTGAATTTTGATCTAGCCATATTGAATTTGAGTTCCTGGACTACTCACACCAGTTTTCTCATCCATGATTTTTGCATGTGCTAAGCTCCCTCCCACCCAACCACATAGTTTACTCCTTTCCTTGGATAACCTAACTTATTTTTCAGGCATTAGTTCATATTTACTTCCTCAAAGAGGTCTTCCCTTTCTAAATTAGGATCATAACTCATACGATACGTTCCCCTTGTATCCTATATTTTTCCTTTCATTGTATTCATCAGAATTTTTTACAGGGATTTCTTAATTTCGTTAACATGAGATTTGTGCATTTCACTGTGAGTAAATGATTTCTTAAAGTATTGTTAGGATTCATGTAGAGTGCTCTTTTATGTCTGGCTTTTTTTGCTCAAAATGAAATGTGCTTTCTTATGCCTGGCTTCTTTTGCTCAAAATGATATTTTTGAGATTCCCCCATATTGTTGAGTGTATCAGTTGTTCTTTTTTATTCCTGATGACTATTCCATTTTTGAATGTTCCAAAATCTCTTTATCCATTTTCCTGTTGATGAACCCTTTAGTTTTTATTTTATTCTTCAATTGTTCCTTTTTAAAGCATAAACAAATATGCATATATGTTCCTCTCTCAGCTTCTTCAGTGTGCAAATGCGTGCATGTACAGCACACACACTCAGCTAATCACTCTTTCTTTCACAGAAGATGTCATGTGTTAGAGTGTGGTTTTATTGCAAGATACCTGTGGATTCTTGTGGTTTCTATCTCAATTAGTTCCATGATCTCTCTTGAAATTACACCTAAAATTTATTTGACGTGTATTTCACTTTGTGGAAGTGAATGTGCAGCTGTCGTCAGATTCTTATGAGCCAGTACTTGATTATAATTACTTTTTGAAATGTGTCTTCCTCTTCCTCTTACAGGAGATACTATATCCTTGATACCTTGTACAGAGCCTAGTGTGTTGTTAATAAATATTTATATAATTGATTTAAGATGAAGTGAGATTTTATATGAAAACCCTTAGGATCTGGCAAGTTTGTGAGATCTTTGGGTTGTTTTTAAAAAGTGACTTAGCAATAAATTGTTTATTTTCACTTCTGTGTTTTTCAGCTGTGAGCTAACTATTCAACCTTTTGCAAGAAAATTGATCTGAATCTTTCCCTCATCTCCTTTTTCTTTTTGAGATTCTTATGTAATTTTAGGTGGTACTACTTTGCATCCTTTCAAATCCAGTTAAAATTTATTGAGCACTTAATATTGTGCTTACTGTATTTAATTTAGGATATGAAGATGGAAAATAAACCTAGAATATAACCCAGTGGATTTTTCTTAGTAAAAAATTGCAGTTTTATTCTTGACTATGAAGGACATTATTAGGACAGCTGGCAAAACTTAAAATGAGGTCTGAGGAATAGTTGGTAATAGTGCATCAAGTGTTAATTCTGTGATTTGGAGGGTTGTATTATGGTTTGTAGAAGGTTCTTGTTTCTAGGAAACACACTAAAGTATTCAAGGTTGATTAGTCATCAGCTTGCCAACTTATTCTGAGGTAGTTTAGAGAAAAAAATGTCTTTGTACAGTAATTTAAATTACTAAGTTTTGGTTGTTTCAAAATAAATTAAGGATTATATTTTTTCTTGATTGTAATTGTTGTATATGTTAATTATAGAACTTTTGGAACAATCTTTTGAAAACACTGATTTGTAGTAGTTCTTTACACGTTCACATAACATATTGATTATTTCATACATGTGTGTGTTGGTTTTAACTTAGGATACATTTATCTTCATATCTGGAGATAATGGCCAAATGGATATTTCTTTATAATATAATATTATTGCTTTTTTCCTGATAAATATTTGTATCAATAGTAGAAATTTAGGAAATATTCTTTGAAAAGTAGATTTATTAAGTTCTTAATTAAATTATTCATTTATAATTATGGTTCTGACTTTCTAGTGACTTTCTATTTAGAGTAATGTTCTGCATATATGGATATATGGGGAAGTCGTTCAACAGATTATTAAGGCTTTTCTGGGCAGAGATTTTTTTCTCCCTTTTGTTCTCTTGATTCATTGCTAAAGATGAGTGGTTGCCAGGGGTTGGGGATGCGGCAGATGGGGCAGGTGGCAGGTTGGTGGGCAACGTGAATGGTGTGTGGGCAATAGAAAAGGACAATTTGAGGGAACTTTGTGATGATGGAACTGTTTGGTATAAATTGTAGCGGTGGATACATGAACCAGCACATGTAGAATTCTATACAACTAAAATACACAAACACAGACGTACACAGAAATGAGTACAAGTGAAACTGGAAAAATTTGAATAAGATTGGTGAATTCTAACAATGTCATTACCATATTGTGATATTATACTATATGTGATATTACACTGTAGTTTTGCAAAATGTTATCAGGGAAATTGGGTAAAGTGTACAAGAGATGTCTGTATTATTTCTTAAAACTTCATGTGAATCTACAGTTATCTCAATAAAAATATTACTTAATAAAAAACATGGACATACCAAAAAATGTACTACTCTTGAGAGAGAATTCTGTAAAAGCAAAGCTAAGAATATTGTGCAATAAAAATATTTTTCCATATATTTAAAACAGTTCTTAACCTCTACTTAAAAAGTGTCTATCAGTCAATCTCATGAGTTGCTTACATGAGAAAATCTTCCTGTTATTTTGCTTCTCCCAGGGGTAAGAAATTGATTAATTCTTAATTATAACATGGAGAGATCTTGTGGTTGGAATTTGGAAATGATTTTTTTCTATCAGCAACACAGTTAAAACTAGATCTTTCAGGGAATTGTTTATGAGGAGAATTATAATTTAGTTTGTTGTTTTTAACGTTGTTAGCTATTAGATTAACTTTTTTATTTTTTTTAAAGCAACTTAATCTACTAAAAGCAAAACAGAAGGCCTTGGTGGAACAGATGGAAAAGGAAAAAATACAAAGTAACAAAGGATCATCATATAAACTGCTGGTAGAGCAAGCAAAACTAAAGCAGGCTACTTCAAAGGTATGATCTGTACTTTTTACAGTAATTATCTTAAAAAAGTTACTTTCCTTTTTAGTATTTTAAGTTCTTTGAGTAGTTAAGCAATTTTAATAATGATTAGGTAGCTTAAATGTATGTTATTTTTCTCATCAATAGAAAAATCTATTCTAAATGGTTTTTTAGGGGGGAAGGTAGCTTTAACTCAAGGAAGTACCTGATCAATGTGGACTTACAGTGTTTTTCTAGTGTATTTCTTTTAAAGTGAATTGTGTTACAGTAAATTGAAGATAAAAGACTCAAGGAAATGTAGAGTTTTCCTAATGGGTCCCTTCTAAGTGAACATTAAGTTCAATGATTTGTATATAAAATTTGAAAAATAATTTGATATGTTTATTTATTTATTTTTGCTGAGGAAGATTCACCCTGAGCTAACATCTGTGTCCAGTCTTCCTCTTTTTTTTTTTTAATTTTTGCTTGAGGAACATTAGCCCTGAGCTAACATCTGTGCCAGTGTTCGTCTGTTTTGTTGTGGGTCATCACTACAGCATGGCTGACAAGTGGTATATGTCCGCGCCCAGGAGCCAAACCCGTGAACCCGGGCCACTGATGTGGAGCACACTGAGCTTAACCACTACGGGGCAGGGCCAGCTCCTGTATTTGTTTTTTAATATTGGGGGATAACATTTATATGTAGCAACCAAGTTTGTGTGTTATGTTTCTATAAATAATGAAGTTATGGTTCTTTCATCAGATATTGAAATAACTTGAATTAATACTCTATACTTGAAGTTTTATAGGTTTCTTTACCTTCCACTTTTTGTCAATTATGCTTAGGATCTTTTGGTAACGTTTAAGATATTGGATTTGACCTAATGTAGCCTTTCTGTAGAATTTCACTTTTCTGAAATTTTGTTGTATATCCTATACCTTACTCTAAAATAGGACATTAGGTTTATTGGTCAGTATAGCTTTTAATAATCTTGCTTTTTGAAGCTTACGGTTTACCTAAAAATTTTGTCCTTTAGAAGTATAAGTTTTCTGAGTGAATATTTTCATTTCATAAATAAATTTGTACTGAAAGAATTTTCATTCAATAAACATTGATTTAAATATTGTAAATTTCTGTGTACAGCACTTTAAGGATTTAATTCGGTTACGTCGGACAGCAGAATGGTCCCGTTCTAATTTAGACACAGAAGTTACAACGACAAAAGAAAGTCCAGAGATAGAACCACTTCCATTTACTCTGGCCCATGAACGTTGTATTTCAGTAGTCCAGAAACTTGTCCTGTTTCTCCTTTCCATGGATTTTACATGTCATGCAGATCTGTTATTATTTGTTTGTAAGGTAAGTAAACTAATAAGCATAATTGATAATTATAGACTTAGAGGGTAAGAGAAAGAAGAAAGAATGCAGTTTTTAATTGATTTTTGATTAAGAGAAATAATAGTAATTTTATTGGTTTTCCTTTTATGCAGTTTAGTTTTTTATTGTCCCTTGAAAGATTTAAAAAATATTTTGTCACTTATTTCTCAGGAGACCTGATTTATATTTTAATCTGGTTAAAACTAGATTAATGTAGATTTGAAATGTAGATAGTATGGGTATATCTATCTCCAACCTACTTTTTTTCTATTAATTAAAATAGGAAATATGCAAATAAATGTCAAATTATAGTAATTTTGGGGTTTTAATGCCCTGAAGGCTTCTCTGTAGTGTATTCATTGTTTATAGAAATTATTTCTAACTATTCATCCCAGATTTTTAACCAGATTTTAATATTTGATCCATGAAATTAATTTCTTTTGTGTTCCATGTCAAGCAATTTTTTTAATACCAAAAGCATATCTCATTATTGAAAACTGTTACTCCAATACTTTGTTTTTGGATAAAACATATATAATTGCTATTTAAGTATATGATTTTATGAAATGTATTACAGGTTCTTGCACGCATTGCGAATGCCACGAGGCCAACTATACATCTATGTGAGATTGTGAATGAACCCCAACTGGAAAGACTGCTGTTACTTTTGGTTGGAACTGACTTCAATAGAGGAGATATATCTTGGGGTGGTGCTTGGGCTCAGTATTCCTTAACTTGTATGCTACAGGATATTTTAGCAGGTTAGTCAGGATTTATTTTTCATAGGGTATGTCAAAATTAGCATGTTATTGCTAGACTAATCTTTAAAGGAAACTGTAACCCCCAAAAGTATAAAAGCTCTCTTTAATGTTATAGCAGTAGGAACCATTTAGAATTACTTTTGTATTTATGTTGACAGTTGTGATAAATGTGTCTTTATGGAGGAGTTAGGTTGTTAAAACGTGAAGGGATATTGGAGCTGGTTGGCTTCACCGTTAATACCAGCAGTGGGCTGCTTACTAGTTCTTTGTGTGACCTTGAGGAAGGTACTCTCTGTGCCTCAGTTGTTTTAATCTATAAAACGAGGAAAATAAAAGTATCTTTCTTATAAAGTTGTTTTGATGAATAAGTAAGTTAATATACGTAAAATGATTATAACTCCTTGTTCATATTACACATTTTGTGTTTTCTGCTGGCTACTTATCTTTACCATTTGAAGGTAATGCAGTGGGTTCTAGTATTTCCTTAGGTAGGTAGGAACTCATTTGCCTCAGAATCTTTTATAGTTGGTAGAGCATACATGCTATCAGTTTAGAGGAAAAAATATGCTTTAATATGTTTTGGGTGTCTATTTATAAATTATTAAAGCAGTTAGGACTGTCTCCTTACATACAGGAGAATTGCTGGCTCCAGTAGCTGCAGAAGCCATGGAGGAAGGAACAGTGGGTGAGGATGTAGGTGCAACAGCTGGTGACTCTGATGACTCCCTTCAGCAGTCTTCAGTTCAATTGCTGGAAACTATAGATGAACCTTTGACACATGATATAACAGGTACATTCTTTGAATTATGTTTTATTTAAACATCCTTTAGCTCTTTTTTTAAATGAAAATATATTTAAAATTAAGAATTTTAGTGAAGTATAAAATTAATTTTTATATTTTTCTGTTAGGTCTTTGGCCTTAGTAACCATATTAATTATTTTCCACAAAAATATGTTTTGCTTTGATTCTCTAAATGAATGCTCATTATAATAAACTACTGTCCTTTCGTAATGTCCTAGTTATTTTGATATGGTCTGATTTGGCTATGTTAAAGAAAGTACAGCCTAGAAAACAGTTCAAGATATGCAGTGGTGAAGATAGCAAGGGTAAAAGCTCTTGTTCTTTAAGATCCACTTTTTTTTGGTGTATTTTTTTCTTTTTTCTTTCTTTGTTTTCTTTTCTGCCTTTTTGAAAACTATACATGTATCTTAGCATGCACAGTTCTTCGTGGCATACTCTCTACTTTTCAAGACTGTTTTAATTGCTGTGCTATTATATATGCCAGATGCTGTGGTCATTTCAACCATTTGTGATACCTTAATCTTACATTCTCTCATGATTTTATCCCTTCTACCTGATATTCCTTTATCTGGAATAGACTTCCTCCTCTTGTTTGGATGATGAATTTCTTAATCTACGGTTCACATTAAAGCATGCCGTCCTCCAAGAAGCTTTTTCCATCACCACTAGCAATGTTGAAGACTGCCATTGGTGCTGCCTTACACTTTTGATTATCTCTGATAGCACTTACGTTGTAGTTGTTTCAATTTTTGTAGTGTGTACCTTTACCTCTGAACCTCTGTTAATTTATTGGAGGGTGGAAATTTGATTTATTAATCTTCATTTTCTAGGCAGTCTACAAATGTGTTTTGAATAAGAGGCTGAGAAGGATGGAAAGATAAGGATTGTAAGGCATAGAAAGCCAGTTAAGAATTTGGAGACATCTGAGAGCAAAATAATTTCTAACTCATAATAGAAAAATAACGTGAATAGCAGCAGTCTTTTTTTTTTTTTTGCATGTTTTTTTTAATTTTTATTTTATTTATTTGTTTTTTTCCCCCAAAGCCCCAGTAGATAGTTGTATGTCACAGCTGCACATCCTTCTAGTTGCTGTATGTGGGACACGGCCTCAGCATGGCTGGAGAAGCGGTGCGTCGGTGCGCGCCCGGGATCCGAACCCTGGCCGCCAGCAGCGGAGCGCGCGCACTTAACCGCTAAGCCACGGGGCCGGCCCAGCAGCAGTCTTATAACTTAAATTTTCTTTGCTTTTCACTTTAATACTGGGTATCATTTCCTGATATATAGGATGTAACATAATGAAGTACATATTGGAGGTAACAAAATTAATATTATTATTCATTCTAGAAATGGTTAATGATTATTTTTAATAGCAAAGTTTATGTAACTTGATTCAACAAGGGCTGATCCTGTGGTCTTTTTCTCTGGGAAATCAAATATTGCACTGGTATTTCTAATTGTGTGTTATATAGTGATATAATTGCATACTTACTAATGCTTAATTGTCAGGTATAAAAATTTAGAGATTTTAATATCAGTATAAACAAACATGTTACATACAAGTAAAATAACTTTTTCTGTAATTAAAAGCAATATATTGGTTAAATTTTATGTTATATATTCCACCAATAAAATCACTTTCAATTATTTGAAGGTGCACCTCCTCTTTCCTCTTTGGAAAAAGATAAAGAGATTGATCTTGAGCTACTTCAAGATCTAATGGAAGTTGACATTGATCCTTTAGATATTGATTTGGAAAAGGATCCTCTTGCAGCCAAAGTTTTTAAGGTATGATACACTAGAGTATTCTTTGCAATTAAAATCTTTCATCTTATAGTTTTGGTTTATTACTTAAAAGAGGAAAGTATATGTATTTATCATCAAATGGAACCCATTATTCAGTGTACTTGAAATATATTAAATTGCTATGAGTACTGTAGTAGTTTTTTTATAATACCAATGAAATAGTATAAGGAAAACATACCATTTTATTAATATAGCCACTAATATTATTTTATATGTTAGTAAGAACCGCTGATAAGTATGGGGAAGTAAAGTTATGGATTATGAACATTTAAGTAGAATTTAAACTCACCCAAGCCAAGTTCATTGCAGATTCTACTTGTGTCTTAGCCTCAACTTTTTCTAAAGGAGATATACCCCTAATACTTTATATTGGTTCTTTTTGTGTGTAAGAGATTTTATTAAGGAAGCCAGTTATCTCTCAGGTTTTAAATAAATAAGGTATTTTTAGATTTTCATATAAAATGAAGAGAATATTACTGAGCCATTCCTACAAATCATTAAGATTTGGGAATTTAAAGGGTGGGGAGAATGTTTATTTTGTAGCCTTGTTTTGAGTTTGAGATAAGGTAAATAATATGTCACTCTTAGTGAAGAGGCAAAAATAAACCTCAGTTTATTTCTGTTCTTTTAAGCCAATAAGCAGCACGTGGTATGACTATTGGGGTGCTGATTATGGCACCTACAATTACAATCCTTACATTGGAGGTCTTGGAATTCCTGTAGCAAAGCCACCAGCAAATACAGAGAAGAATGGATCGCAGACAGTTAGTGTTTCAGTGTCTCAGGGTAAGTGTGTGTTTATATTTTAAGGCATATGCTATTCTTAAATCCTAAATTTCTGTATACTTTTTCCCTTGAGAAATCAAGCCTGAGTATATGCTGAGAGGGTTTAGTATCACAGGTATGCCGTGAGAGTGACATTCAGAGCTGTATGTTTCTCTGTCAGACAGTTTGGAGGAGCTTCCATTTATGGTCCCTCTTTTGTTTCTCAAAATAACACCTAGCAAAATATATTCATGAGTTATATGGATTTGCCAGTGATTTTAATTAATTGTGCTTTCGTTTATTTTTTTATTCTTATAATAGACTTGTATTTTATTTGTAAACGAATGAAACCACGTTGAATATTATTTTTGCTCTCTTGTAGTCATGTAGAATATATCTGACTTTTTTTTTAATAAAATCTTTTCTTAAGTTTTGAAACAATCATACATTTACCGAAAAGTTGCAAGTGTAATACACGGAAGGTTTGTTATTCTGACCCATTTGGGAGTAAGATGCTAATCTCATGTTATTTTTGTTTTGTTTTATTTGCTTTAAAGGACATTCTTCTACATAAACACATTAAGAGGAAGCACATTCCATCCAAATTAGGAAATTAACATTAGTACTAACATTCAGACCCCATTCAAATTTCAGCAGTTGTGTCTAATGTCCTTTATGCAAAAGGATCCAGTGCAAAATCCTGCATTGCATTTAGTTGTCGTGTTTCTTCAATCTTATTCTGCCTGCCACAGTTCCTCAGAGTTAACTTTCATGACCTTGATGCTTCTGAAGATTGCAGGCCAGTTATTTTATAGAATGGTCCTCAATTTATGGGTTTGTATGCTATTTCCTCGTGATTAGACTGTAGTCCTGTATCTTTGGCAGAAATGTCACAAAAGTGTAATACTCAGGTTTTCTTATGACATCTTTTTAGGTGGCTCATGATTTTAATTTTTCCCACTACTGGTGGTTTTAATTTAAATTACCTGATTAAGGAGGTGCCTGCCAGTCTTCCCCATTGTAAAGTTAGTCTTTTCCCCTTTGTAAAAAAATTTTTTGGGGGTGGGGTGGCAGAGTAGTACTTGGAAACTGTTCTTTTTTAAAAAAATTTATTATTCATTTAGTTTTGAATAGACCCATGGTTTTCTGTTTTATTCAGTGGGTTATAATTTGTCATCATTAATTTGTTGGTTTGTTAGTTTTTACTGGGAAAATATGAATAACATAAAATTTATCATTTTAGCCATTTTTAAATATATAGTTCCATGGCATTCAGTATATTCACAGTTGTCATTATTTATTTTGATTTTCAAATTGACCTGGATTTGACCAGTGCGATCTCCTTTAAGCTGGTCTTTTTGACATTTCCTCATCTTTCTTTGAGTACTTCCTTGTTTTCTGGTACAACAAGACAACCCAGGCTCTTCATTTGCTGTCCCTTCCCCAGACTGAGAATTAGCCACTTCAGCAAGGAGGAGAAGGGTATTTCAAAACCTTTTGTTGGAGAAATGTAATTAAGAAACCAAGATCTTGGTGCTAGATATACTTATTGCTGTTTTGGTGGCTGTTTCCATGCCCTGTTGGTGGACACATTTAGAGAGAGAAAGAGAGAGAGAGAACTGTGTGTGTGTGTGTACACACATTTGTGTCTATATTTATATCTGTCAGTCTGTCTATCAGTCTATCTGTAAAGAATGCCATGAGTTCACATTGATCCGTCACTTAATCTGAGTGTAATCTAACTCCATAGGCTTCATTTTAGTTTTCTCCTTTTCCATATTTATATATCTTTTCTCTGATGGTGAGGAGCCTGGTTCTCATTATCCTTAATTTTTTTGCTTCTGTTATCATTACTTCACTTATTGGATCCACCTCTGTCTGTATATCCACTCTCCCATCTCTAGCCTGCTTTGCACAGATGCTGTTACCTACTGTGGCTCTGATACCACATGCTTGTTCTTATGTGAGGATACATTCTTCGCCCTATTTTGGGTTTGGATGTCAACATTTTATTATAGGAAGTAGGACATGAATAATAATTAGCAAATAGTTTTTTTTTTTTTCTTTTAATTGCTTTCTGTAGCCCTAGATGCTCGCCTAGAAGTTGGACTTGAACAACAAGCAGAACTTATGTTGAAAATGATGTCTACCCTGGAAGCAGATTCCATTTTACAGGCATTAACAAATACATCTCCTACATGTAAGTAAAAAAATCACCATTCTTTGTGTATTGCAATGAATAATTTATCTCTTGATTATTTTCAGGTGCACTCAGCATGGACAGATTTTTAAATTCCATGTCTGGTGTGAGTCTGAGTGGGCTAGGTATATATAACCTCTCCCTTGCTAAGTTCGTAGCAAGTTGAGAAATAAGACAAAGATTAACAAATCAGGAGAGTGGAGGGGGAACAAAATACCTCCATGTAGTGCTCTTAAGTTCAGTCCAAACACCTGAGTCATGTTTTTGTTACTGTGGTATTGTGACGGTAATGAAATTCCTAGCGAAGTTCATTGCATTATATCCAAATTGATGATAAAGTGGGTTTTTTAGTAGTAACATCTTTATCATCTTTAAAGACTATAATAGAAACCTAGGTAAGGGTGACAGCCAGATGGGCCTAATTGAACTGCAGAATTGAGAGGATTTACTACTTAATTATCTATAGCAAAGAAAGGCAACTTTTTATAATACAGGACCAGATGGTAAATATTTTAGGCTTCCTGGGCCATAGTGTGTATGTTGGGACTACACAACTCTGACTTTGTAGCAGTAAAGCAGCCATAGACAATACATATATGAATGGGCTTGGCTGTTAGAGAAACCATGTTATAGACTCAGGCAACCTGCCAGATTTGGCCATCAGGCTATAGTTTGCTGAACCTTAATGTACAGTGCTAGTGCTAGACTTGGGTGGATTTCCTCCTGTCGGGTGAGTACAGTTAAGATGATCTGTCTCTCAAAGACAAAGATTGAGGAGCTGTGCTGAGGAGGTGGCGATGTTTTTATTTTTCTTAGGCCTACGAATCACTTCACCTTCTCTGGGGCATGGTGAGTAAAAGAGTAGATACTAGTTAGAACCTAGGAAGAGCATTATGTCTTTCTTCTCATGTTAAGGAGAGTTCACAATCCATTTCAGTAGAGAAATTTGGGTTTTTAGATCTTCCTATGTTAAATTGAATTTTTTTGGGTTTGCAATCTTTATTTATTTCTTGCCTTAGAAGGTATAGGAAAAAGGAGAAAAACAGAAAAAATGGTCTAGTGTCCTATAATCTTAGTATTACACTACTTATTATTACACTAAATTACACTAATATTGTTGTATCTTATTGCCTGTGTAATATGGTATGTAATATGTAATATCTCTCTGTGATCTCAGACAACCCAATGCTGCCCCAAATAGCCCTTTTCTTTGTTAGACATTTCTTGTTTAAGACAATTTATTAGAAGATCCTTTTGTAATTTGTATCTATTTCTCTTAATATATTCTTTCTTTTGCTTATTGTCCTGCACAGAACTCTGTCTTCCTTTTAATATAATAACTTTCTAAATATAATGAGAAACCTCTCTTAAGAGGCCCTGTACATCTCTGTTTCCCATGAATATATACTCATTTAGTTAGCTTGGTGTGTGACCTGGGCATCGGAATTTTTTAATGCTTCCCAGGTAATTTTAATCTGCTGTCAAGGTTAAGAATCAATGGACTAGAGTCTAGATTATTCTAGAAGTACTTTCTCAAGAATTAGTCAAGATTCGTCTTTTTCTCCCTTTTCTTTTCCTGTTTTATTAATTAGGAAAAAAATTGAAAATAAAAATTACTAGAGAGTAAGAGTCTTTTCTCTTGGTGGACAGCTCCTGTGAATTTGAGAGCTTTTCTCTTTGGTAGTTGTGTTTTTGACTTTCAAGTAATGTAAAAACAAGTTTTCAAATAATAAAATGATCAACCACTTTAAAGAATTCAATATTAATTCTTTTAAAAAAAGATCTTTACTTACCTATAGATATTAATAGCTAGTTAACGTTTCTCCTGATACTTTGTGTATAAAATAATAATTGTGTTTAATTTTCAGTATCACAGTCTCCCACTGGAACAGATGATTCACTTCTAGGGGGTTTACAAGCAGCGAACCAACCCAACCAGCTTATTATACAGTTATCATCTGTCCCAATGTTAAATGTTTGTTTCAACAAACTTTTTTCCATGCTTCAAGTCCATCATGTTCAGGTATGACTTCAGGAGAAATGGTGTATTTTTAGACATTGCTAGCCTAATAAAAGATGAAAATAACTAGGAAGATCATTCTCAACTTTACAGGGATGATTTCTTTATCATACTCAGATGGAAAAATATTGGAGATACTTTGATAACCACAGTTCCTCAGTGATAGGTCATTTATAACTTTTATGATTTTTAAGCTTTACTGCTTTAGTTTCAACTATATATTTTACATACAACTGTATTTAAAGACTTGAATCACCTCTTGTAACTTAGAAAAACATTTGTATTAGATAAATTGTAAATTTTAATTCAGTTAAATTTTGTTTCATCAGGAATTTTAGGATGTGTTTGCTTGTCAACTGAATTGAAGTTATTAAAGTTATTAAAACCAGAAGTATTTAATAGAACAATTATTTACTCATAAGGATTCATACATAAGATTCTTGTTTAAATGATATTTCATAATATAATAGGTACTTTTTTTCTTGTCAATTTTCATTCTTTTTCAGTTGGAATCACTTCTCCAATTGTGGCTCACATTGAGCCTGAATTCTAGTTCATCTGGAAACAAAGAGAATGGAGCAGACATTTTTTTGTATAATGCTAATCGAATACCTGTCATTTCATTAAATCAGGGTAAGATTTATGAGGAAGAAAATTATTAACATAGCATAAATAATAATTTTAAAAGGTCATGATTAGGTTAATATATACATAATCTTTGTTATTGGGGTTATAATGTTTTAGTGAAAAAACAATTTATACACTGACTTAATTAGCAGGAAAGAGAAGAGAAAACTCTTATTCTCTGGTCTGTATTATCTTATGCCTGTGTGCAACTAAAATTTACAACGTTTTGTTAATTTTTATGCTGTATTTCCTTTAAATATTGTCTTGTTCATAGGCTGTTCTGTTGCAGCTGGTGTTGCAATTAATTAAAAGAGTGAAATTAACTTCTGGGGGAATTGGTAAATTGGAGAAGGATCTCAATTTCCTATAAAAGTTGTATTAGTTGATTTTTTTCTTGGCAAGTGCAAGAATATGTGGGAATAGTGGGACTCGAATAATATCCTTCAACAGGAATAGAACTAATGTTCAGCTTTGGCTACAGGAATTTATCTTAGTTATATTGTAAGAGAAGTGAAAACGATCACCTGTTTCTGGTGCTTTCTCCCTAGAGAGGCATATCCTATATCTTGCACGCTTCTCACATGGCTTGTCTTGCAGTCTTAGTGACAGCCACACTTGTTCATGGTCCCACTTACATCTGCATTGTCTCAGCAAGAGCCAGCCCTGCTTTAATGAATAGGTTTCCATCTTATCCACTGTATTAATACTTATTATTATAAATTTTACTCCCATCACTATTTTTAACTTTATTATAAAGACATTAAACATAAAGAAGAGTAGACAGAAGAGTAAAAAATAATTATTCGTTACTGTCATCAGATGTCTAGTCAGTATTCAAATTTCTAGTTGTCTCAAATGTTACAAAATGTGTTTATTTGAAATGTTTACTGAAATAAGTCTACACATTTAAGTTAATTGTGTTTCTTAAATCCCTCAATCTGTGAAGATTCCCTCCATGTCTTTTTTATCCCCCTGCAAAGTCATTTGTCAAAGAAGTTTAGTTGTTTGTCTTCCAGGATTCCCAGGATCCTGATTTTAGTGATTGTATCTCCATGATGTCCTCTGTATTTCTTGTAAATTAGTAGTTAGACCTGGAGCTTAATCTGATTTCTTTTTTAAAAGGCAATTTCATAGGTTGTCTCTCTTTTGATGATGTTAACAGGTACCACTAATGGTTAATGCATAGGCTCATTAAAAGTTCACTAGATGTTTCAAAATTAAGATCGTCTATTTCTGTCATTCCTTCTTCGTTTATTAGCTGAAACACTTCCATAAAGAGAAACTTCCTTTCATGTGCTGCTATGTCGCCCTCTGGTGGTACAGTTTGTATAATAGAGGCAGGAAAACTGCTATAAATTTTTTGTTTTTTGAAAGTAGTTTTAAAATGAATTGATTCACAAGAAGTCTACATTCATAATCAATTAGTGTCTTTAATAAATATCTGTATAAGTTCATGGATTTAAAAATATTTCTTATGTTTCTATTACAATTCTTTTGCTTATTGATGCTGGAGTTCTGCCATTTGTGGCCAGTAAGATGCTCCATTTTTAAGGGTTTTTTGGTTTTGTTTATTTAGAGGTACCTGACTATTTTTATTAGCTTTTAGTATGATAGGTGTTCCAGACTCTTTATACTTCCTGCCTAACATCTGGAATCAGCCATTTTTAAAGGAAGTTTTAAGGACACAGTCTGGGCACTGTATTATGTTTGTGCATTTTTTTTGTGTGTGTGAGGAAGATCAGCCCTGAGCTAATATCCATGCCAATCCTCCTCTTCTTGCCAAGGAAGACCGGCTCTGAGCCAACATCTATTGCCAATCCTCCTCCTCCTCTTTTTTTTTTTTTTTTTTTTTCCCTCCCAAAGCCCAAGTAGATAGTTGCATGTCATAGTTGCACATACTTCTAGTTGCTGTACGTGGGACGCGGCCGCAGCATGGCCGGAGAAGCGGCGTGTCAGTGCGCGCCAGGGATCCGAACCCGGGCCGCCAATAGTGGAGTACGTGCACCCAACCGCTAAGCCATGGAGCCCGCCCCTGTTTGTGTATTTTGAATAACTTTTTTGGCTATTCCAGCTGCCACAGGTGCTTCTTATCTGGGCCTTGCAAGTGACCTAATTGTTTTTTCAGTTTGTGCTTTTGTTGTGAAGTTGCATTGGTTTTGAATGGTGTACCCCATCCCTGTTTTTCCAGGATGCCTTATTATTTTCAATTTTTGGTTTTGCTCAATGTAAAACACAAATTGTGTTGCAGTAGCAATGCCTGTAGTTTGGAAAGGACAACAAATTTATAGTGATAACATGTTATTTTTTGTGTCATGGGCTGAGCTTTAAACTTAGCCATAATATGTTACTGACTATTAATGCTTTAGTTACATTTAATGAGGAACTCTTTTCATTTGTATGTTTTGAGGATACTAAGTAGTGAGTTGATTTAAAGAAATAATGTCATATTTTTGAATTAGTTTTATTTTGTTTTTAATTCTTAGTAAACATTTGCTTTTTCTGAGTAAAAATTTTTGCTTTTTCTCTTTTTTACATAGCATCAATAACTAGCTTTCTCACAGTGTTAGCTTGGTATCCCAATACTTTGCTCCGGACGTGGTGCCTTGTGCTTCATAGTCTAACGCTCATGACAAACATGCCGCTTAATCGTAAGTTCGAAAATTTATTCCTCTAAATCTCTGACATAGACTTTATTATTCTTGCTATCAAATTCTTAATAAAGATTTTTCCAATAATTAATATAGTTGTGAAAATGATTGAATTCCTTTTATGAATATGTCTCTTCTGAATTTGTTCTTGTGTTACTTATCCTTTGTGTTTCTTTACTTTGGTAGTATAAATACTCTGATATATCTATCAAGTTCAAATCATATTTTTACCATCTGAAAACTGGTTATTAAAATAAAATTGATTACTTTTAGAGTACAAAATCAAATCTTTAATGTCAGTCTATGTTTTATGGTGGTTATTTATTATTTTTAAAGTACTTTTGCACTTAAAATGATTTATTATAATATTCATGAACATATATGACTAGATTCCTCAGGTTTTGTTTTTCACATCTGAATCCTATATTCACTGAACATAATTGTTTTTTCTCAGTTTCTAATGTCCTATTAAGTTTCCTACTTTCCTCACCCCCCCAGCCCCTTTTTCCCATTTAAGTTAAGATGGTAAAATAATCTCTGAACCTTCTTAGAAAGGAACTTTTATTGCTTTCTGTATCCCAAAGTCATGAAGATACTCTCCTACATTTTCTTCTATAGTGCTTATTAGTTTTACTTTTCATGATTAGTTCTAGGTTTTATCTGGGATTCTTGAGGTTGTTGTGAGGTGTAGGGATCAAAGTTCATATTAGAGAGCAAGGGCTAGCCGTTTGTGAATTGAAATCTTCATTGCATCCGTAGATTGTGACAACGGGTGGGTGGATTTCATCCCCATTCTTTTGGGCTTAATTTCATTAAATAGAAAGCTCTGTCACATTGATAAAGATATTACTTTAGATCATTGCTTAGCATAAAATGCTATTCCATTTTTTCATGTGGAATATATTTTCTTAATAGGGGATCAGAAGCATCATTATCTCATACTGAAGATAGATTGAACTCAAAGGATATTTTATTCAGTTTAGAAAACTGGTGTGTTGCTTGTATTTCACTTAACAGTGTACAACCTTGGTACACGCAAAAATGAATAGTTTTTGCCTCAATTTATTTTGGAAAACTGGGTTAAAATTTACCTGAAAGGTAGATCTCAGACTATTTCTGGAAAGGAGAGAGAATTGCTAAGAATAGGCTCACCAAAAGGACAGTAAGCATTTAGCCATTTCTTTTCCACTTGACTGTAAACTGAATAAGATGCACATTAACCTAGGTATTTTTCACAGTCAGAGGAGGAGAGGCAGGAGATCTGCATAGATGAAGAGAATGAGTCCAACCCAGTTAATGCAGTAGAGATTCAGATCATTTGAATAAACTGTAACTCCCATAAATGTGTTTTCCTTGAAACTAAAAAATGTTTTAAATATTGCATTTCCATTGTTTCAGGATCTATTTGTTAAGAATGTTTTTTTTTTAAATGTTTTATAGCTGGTTCCAGCAGTGCCATTGGAACTCAGGAGAGTACTGCCCATCTATTGGTTTCAGATCCAAACCTCATTCATGTTTTAGTGAAATTCCTTTCTGGCACCAGTCCACATGGAACAAATCAACATAGTCCGCAGGTAATATGACTTTTGAAAACCAGTGATAGGCCTAGACTATACAATAAACGTATTTGTAAAGAAAAACTTTAATGTACCTAAATATGTAAAATTTTTATTGCTGAAGTAATAAATGATAGCCTTTTATGTATAATGTAATAAAATGTTTTGAATTATTTATAATAATAACTATACTGAAACTGAATTATAGCTGGTCGTAAGTTTTCTCTTGGATCTTTATTGGATATTTATGAAAATATGTATTTTTGGCATTAATTTCGTATAATTTAAGAAACATTCTGAATAAATACTTACCTGAAAGTCAGGGAAGCGTTTCAAAAATTTTGAAATTACGAAAGTTTTTAAAAATAATGTGTCTTGTTTAATGACCTCTGCTGTTGAGATTGACAATTCACCTAACTTAATCATATTATAATATTAAATATTTTATTTAACAAAAAATAATAAGATGTATCAGAGCTTGTAAACATTTTTAGTCGTAGTACAGATTTCCTTTATATCAGTTTTAATTTCTTGTTATATTGTACTGCTTTTTAAAATATTTCTGCTTCAGTATATTTCTTTTCATCCAAAAATATATTTAGCATTCATAGCACCTTTTTAAGGAAAGTTATTCAAGATTATCATGCAAGGTTATCTTTTAATTCTTAGCTGTATGCTTATCTGTGTGCTAGGTCTAGGTAGTCTTCTAGGTGCTAAAGAGTGAGTCTCTGCCTTCTTGGAGCTTAAATTCTGGTGGATACATTTAGTCAATACTTTGGTACTGAATATACTTTAATTTTGTAGTTCATAATAAAATATACAAGACAAGGAAAAAACTGAGAAAGAAGAAACTACTTGTAGTTAAGTTGGGCCAGAGTTTTGGTAGCAGCAGAGGCATATTATCAAGTGATTATTGTACGTAAAGATTGCATGAATTTGGAATGTGAAGATTCCTGGGATCACAGATTCCAACTTCATTATTTTATATATGAGAAAACATGCATTATCTGCATTGCCCACCATTATACAACTAGTTAGTGGTAAAGCTAGGTGACAGTGAGCATACCACTGCATAAAATAGTGCTATTTCCTCCCCTTTTTTTAAAAGACAGAGTTAAAGTTATTAAATATCAAACTTTCCTGAGATATGTTGGTTTTATATAGAAGTTTGGTTATGAATGCTATGATTTATATGCTCAGTATTAGAAATTAAGTTTATCTAACTTTAAAATAGTTTGGAGAATTACACTGCATTTTATTTTTTCAAAATTCCTTCAAGGTCTTATGATCATACCAGATTAGGATCAAATACAATAATATGTAGAAGTGTTATAAAATGTTCCAAAACATAGCTCAGGTTATACTTACTTTGGTTTTCGCTATCATTTCTTTCATTGATAGAAGTTTAGGAAGGCAGTTTTATGTGAATTGGTACAAGTTTGTTTTTCGCTTTAGGTTTTTTTGTTTGTAGTTTTTTGTTTTCATTCACTTTAGTATTTGCTCTGCTAGTATTTATCTGCATGACCTTTTGTAGATCACTTAACCTCTCTGAGTCTCAGTTCTTTTGTTTTGAAGTGGGATAATTGAGAAGATAGTTTGTGAAAATCAGTGCATAATTCCTTTGTACTTTTGAAAGGGTTATAAAGATATTTCTTGTGTAATGCAGATGAATCTTTTTTTGTATTGAGTTAAACCTAATATAAGTTGTTCTAAACCATAATGAAAAAATTATTGACAATATAATCTGTAATTTTCAATTTAAAATAAATATATCAAGACCTAAAAAATGAATTGGTTTCCTGCTATCATTGCTAATATTTTTGTTGTTCTTCATATGAAAAATTACAACAGTATAGCGCTTGACTTAACACACGAAACTTTTTAAGTGAATAATTCTATAAATAGTATCAGTAAGCAGTTTTCAGTGGAATTTCCTTTCTCTTCAGGTTGGTCCAACAGCTACACAAGCTATGCAAGAATTTCTTACCCGATTACAAGTACATCTTTCTTCAACATGTCCCCAGATATTCAGTGAATTTTTGCTCAAGCTAATTCACATACTTTCAACAGAAAGGTAAATTTCAATATATACCCAGGTTCCTGTTGTAGAAGTTACATGTAATCCTCCAGATAAACTTTCCCTTACCATTTGTTGGAGGTTTATCTGGGAACAGATAAGCAGGACAGTAGGGATTAAGGGGAAAGGGTTGGTGTGTTTCATGATTGTTTTCACTTTGTTACACCTCTCCCAGATCCTGAACTCTCTCTGTTATGAAAGGAATTTGTTAGTGCCGTTGAGTCGATTCCGACTCCTAGTGACCCTGTGTACAGCAGAGAGGAACCCTGCCCGGTTGTTTTGGGCCATCCGCTCACCTTCCAGCGCTGTATTAGACAACGCTCCCCTGCTATTCATAGGGTTTTCATAGCCAATTTTTTCAGAAGTGGGTGGCCACGCTCTTCTTTCTTGTGTCTTGGCTGGAAGCTCCGCTGAAGCCTCTCCACCGTGGGTGACCTTGCTGGTATTTGAAATACTGGTGGCATAGCTTTCAGCATCACAGCAATACACAGATACCACAGTATGACAACTGACAGATGGGTGGTGTGATTTCCTGACCAAGAAGGGAACGTGGGCCTTGGTGGTGAGAGTGCTGAATCTTAACCACTAGACCACCAGGGCTGGCTATGAAAGGAATACAGTGTGTCAGATCTCTGCTTGGTTTTGATGCTTTCATAGATTTGTTATTATAAATATTCTAGGTGAAACTTACTTGCAGCTGTTTAAATTGTTCTAGAATACAAATAGAGAATTAAAGCTACCAATGATTTTATTTGAAACCAAAATATAAGTCCTCAAAATGATAGCTTAGAAAAGAAAGTTACATACTAATCTCAAGTAGAAATCCTAAATAAATTTATTAACAAAATCAGGCAATATGTTAAAAGAATGCACTGTGACCATGATGCGTTGATTCTTAAAATGCATGAATGATTCAACATCATATAATATATATCACACTAATGAATCATTTTCATCATACTATGACATTTCATAATATCCAAGATTACGTTCTGATAAAAAAACGCTTAATGAAATATAAACAGTGTCATCTCATTTAAAGTTACAAAGAAAACTGCATGATGAACAAACCAAACTCTGGCATGTTTGATTATTTTAAAAATTCTCATTAATATCAAGAATAAGTTAAATGTGCTATTTGATATCTTTATTATTTAATTTCGTTCTAGAAGAGCCAGTGAATTTAAAAATAAAAAAAAGTATATTAGAAAATGGTTAAAATCATTTGTAGATTACATGATTCTTTTCTTTAAAAATTAATTTTAAAATATTAGAAACCAGAGAAAAAGGTGGTTTATAAAATTTAACATAAAATTAATAGTTCATAATAATAGATATTTTTTATAAAACAGCAAAATACCTGACACGTAAAACAAAAGTTAATGGGCAACATCTATGTGGAGGTATGTTTTCATAGCTGTACAAAATTTTATCTCATAGCTATTGTCCTCATGTGTGTTTTCCTCTTCCTTTATAACTATTTTGAAACACTAATGTGGTTGTAGTTCAACTTGTTTGTAGTATATACACAGTGAAGAATATGGGCAAGAAAAAGTAGATTCACAAAACCAAGGGCATACTGTTATGATATGCATACATGTATTTGGAAACATGAACATGAAGATTATGTGAGATTTTGGATGATATAAATAAAACCAGCTGACAAGGTAGGCTTTAGTATAGTCCTGTTCATGTAGAGTTGTACAACAGTAAAGGTTTTCATATGAAAATTCAGTACATTTACTCTAACATTTCCTACAGAAATATTAGTCTTGTTTAGTTACATACTATCTTTTTTTTTTTTTTTTTGTGAGGAAGATCAGCCCTGAGCTAACATCCGTGCTAATCCTCCTCTTTTTGCTGAGGAAGACCCTCTCTGAGCTAACATCTATTGCCAATCCTCCTCCTTTTTTTTTTCCCCTCCAAACCCCCAGTAGATAGTTGTATGTCATAGCTGCACATCCTTCTAGTTGCTGTATGTGGGACGCGGTCTCAGCATGGCCGGAGAAGCGGTGCGTTGGTGCGCGCCCGGGATCTGAACCCGGGCCGCCAGTAGTGAAGCGCGCACTTAACTGCTAAGCCACGGGGGCCGGCCCACTGTCTTTTTTTTTTAAGTGGAGGTATTTATAGGGTAACATGCCTCAAAAACTAATTAGAAATTTTTTTTTCTTCTACTCTTCCACCCCCTTCCACCCTTATATACACTTCATAAATTTTCTAGCATGCTTTCTTTAATTGGGTCCATAATGCTCTGGCCCAAGAATACTCTTCGTTTTTGTTTTGTATGTTTTTAAGAAAGTCTCTGGTGTCCTGATAAATAAGCCAGCAGCTCTTTCATTAATAATAAAGATTGAAAAGAAGCACCCAGTCTTAATATAAAGAGGGCATTCAGTTTTATGAGATAAGTGTTTTACAGATATTTTCTATTGGTCTGTGGATTTTATTTTCATTTTATTAATGGTATCTTTCAAAAAGCAGTTTTTTATTTTGATGAAGTTTTGTCAACTTTTTCTTTTATATATTATTATTTTTCTGTTGGAAAAAAAATTCTTGCCTAACCTAGCATGATACAGATGATCCCCTATGTTTTCTTCCAGAAATTTTATAGTTTGGAGTTTCACGTTTAGGTTTATGTTGAGTTAAATTTTGCATTTGGGTCAAAGTTCTTTTTTTTTTTTTTGCCCGTGGATTTCCATGTTCCTATACTGTTTGTTGAAAAGACTATCCTGTTTTCATTGATTTCACTTTGTACCCTTTTCAAAAATCAGTTGACCATATTTGTTTTGCTCTATTTCTGCACTCCCTTCTATGAAATTGGTGTTTGTGTCTATTCTTTTCCAATATCACACTGCCTTGGTCCTTTTATATTATTTCTTGAAATCTGGTAGCGTGGATTTTCCAACTTTGTTCTTTTTTCAGAATTGTTTTAGCTATTCTAGTTCCTTTGCTTTTCCATATAAATTTTAGAATCAGCTTATTATCCCCACTCCCCCCCAAAAAAACCCTTCTGGAGTTTGATTGAGAATGCATCAATCTATAGATCAATTTGGAAAGAGTTATAGCCTCATGGAGAATTTCCTTTTTACATGGTCATGTGGTCAGAGACTAAAGACAGTCTTATTGCCTCCTTTCCAATGTGTATGTCTTCTTTTTCCCTCTCCTAATTGTTCTGGTTAGGACTTCCAATATGATGTTCAGTTGAAATGGTGAAATTTGCCCTCCTTGGTTTTTTCTCGCTCTTACTGGGAAAACATTCAATCTTTCACAAATAGAAATGTTATTAGTGGTAGCTTCTTTTGTAAATGCTTGATATCAAGTTGAGGAGGTTCTTTTTGTTCCTAACTTGCTGAGACTTTTTAAAAAATCATGTATTACTCTTGGATTTTATGAAATGCTTTTTCTGCATCTATGGAAATGTCATATGTTGTTTTTTCTTAAGTCTGTAGATATGGTGAATTACATTGATTGATTTTTTTAAGTGTTGATCAATATACAGTCCCAGGGTAGACTCACATGGTCATGATATATTATATCTTGCTGGATTTAATTAGTTAATATTTTGTTGAAGATTTTTGAATCTGTTTACAAGGGATATTTCCATTTTTCTTATAATGTTTTGGTTTTTGTGTCAGGGTAATGCTGGACTCATAAAATGAGTGTTCCCTTTTCTATTTTCTGGAAGAAGTGTAAAATTGATATTATTACTTACTTAAATATTTGATATTATTCACCATTGAGGCATCCTGGGTCTGGAGGTTTCTTTCTAGAAAAAGTATTCAATTTATTTTATAGGTAAAGGATTATTCAGGTTTTCTTTCTACTTGAGTGAGCTTTGGCTCACAGTTTGTGTCTTGAAGGAATTTGTTCATTTATGTTGTTGAATTTATTATTTGTAATATTTCTTAATTATCCTTTTAATGTTTATAGGATCTAGTTTGATTCCTTTTATCATTTCTGATATTGGTAATTTTATCGTTTATTTATATATTTTTGTCATTCTTGCTAGAAGTTTATCAATATTGATATTTTCAAAGAACCAGCTTACAGCTTTGTTGATATTCTTTATTTTTTTATTTCCAATTTTGATTTCTGCTCTGATAGCTATTATTTCCTTTTTTCTGCTTTCTTTGGGTTTTATTTGCTCTTTTCTAGCTTAAATTGATTTAAGACTTATCTTTTCTCCTATAAGCATTTGACAATATCTGTCTCTTTTTTTTTTTTTTTTTTAAGATTTTATTTATTTTATTTTTTTCCCCCCAAAGCCCCAGTAGATAGTTGTATGTCATAGCTGCACATCCTTCTAGTTGCTGTATGTGGGACTCGGCCTCAGGATGGACGGAGAAGTGGTGCCTCGATGCACGCCCGGGATCAGAACCCGGGCCTCCAGCATCGCAGCACGCGCACTTAACCACCAAGCCACAGGGCCGGCCCTCTGTCTCTTTTTTTAAAAGTTATTTTATTGAGGCCGTAATAGTTTATAACATTGTGAAATTTCAATTGTACATTATTATTTGTCAGTCACCATATTATATATATGTGCCTCTTTACCCCTTATGCCCACCCCGCAACCCCCTTTTCACTGGTAACCACCGATCTGTTCTCTTTGGTCATGTGTTTGCTTATCTTCCACATATGAGTGAAATCATGCAGTGTTTGTCTTTGTCTGGCTTATTTCGCTTAACATAATTCCCTCAAGGTCTATCCATATTGTTGCAAATGGACGATTTTGTATTTTTCTATAGCTGAGCAGTATTCCTTGTGTGTGTGTGTGTGTGTATATATATATATACACACACACACCACATCATCTTTGTGGGTTCATCAGTTGATAGGCACTTGGGTTGCTTCTACGTCTTGACTATTGTGAAGAATGCTACAGTGAACATAGGGGTGCATAAGTCTCCTTGAATTGATTTCAGGTTCTTTGGATAAATATTCAGTAGTGGGATAGCTGGGTCATATGGTATTTCTATTTTTAATATTTTGAGAAATCTCTATACTGTTTTCCATAGTGACTGCACCAGTTTGCATTCCCACCACAGTGTATGAGGGTTCCCTTTTCTCCACATCCTCTCCAATGTTTGTTATTTTTTGTCTTCCTAATTATAGCCATTCTAACAGGTGTCAGCTGATATCGCATTATACTTTTGATTTGCATTTCCCTAATGATTAGTGATGTTGAACATCTTTTCATGTGCCTGTTGGCCATCTGTATATCTTCTTTGGAAAAATGTCTGTTCATATCCTCTGCCTATTTTTTGATTGAGTTGTTTGTTTTTTTGTTGTTGAGTTGTATGAGTTTTTATATGACAGTATCTGTCTCTTAATTGATCTATTTAGATCACTTTACATTTAATATAGTTATTGATATAGTGGACTAAAATTTATCACTTTGCCATTTTTCTGTTTATTTAATTTGTTCTTGGTTACCTCTTTTTAAAATCTTTTTCTGCCTACCTTTGGATTAAGTATTTCTTTTTTTTTTTTTTTTTTGGTGAGGAAGATCAGCCCTGAGCTAACATCCATTGCCAATCCTCCTCCATTTTTTTTCCCCAAAGCCCCAGTAGATAGTTGTATGTCATAGTTGCACATCCTTCTAGTTGCTGTATGTGGGACATGGCCTCAGCATGTCTGGAGAAGCAGTGCGTTGGTGCGCGCCCAGGATCCGAAGCTGGGCCACCAGTAGTGGAGTGCGTGCACTAAACCACTAAGCCACGGGGCCGGCACGGATTAAGTATTTCTTTTTTGATGATTTCGTTTCCACTATTGACTTATTATTTATAACTAAAAAATTTTGATAATTGTGTTTGCCCTAGCTTTACAATATATTTATTTCATCACAGTCTACCTTCTAATATTATTTTACCTCAACTCATGTATAACTCCAGAACTTTACAACAGTGTATTTCCAATTTCTTTCTCCTATCTTTTGTGACATAGTTATCATATGTTTACTTTTATATATGCTGTAATCACATAATACATTCGTACAATTTTTTGCTTTAGGTAATCACATATCTTTTAGACACTTAAGTAAATAGTATTTATGCTTGGAAATAGACAAGCCTCTTACACTGGATGATTAGTGTGAGCATTCCAGTCATTGTTTTCAGGAGTTGAGTTGGGTTTGGGCTTTGTTGTTGCTATGTTGCCTTTGTGTTAACATCAACTTCAAATTGCTCTCGTTACTTTCTGCTTCAGTAGGATTTGGGGTACAGAGCGGTTGGTTCCAGTGTTCTTGTTCTATCCTCAGTCTTCATTCTTTCGTATACATTTGTACCACATTTGTACCACAGAGGGACTGTCTCTCCATGGCTCCGTCTCTAGCAGTGAGCTACTTTTGCTTGTTTCATAGTGTTTACTCCTAATGGTGGCCGGTGTTCGCTAATATTCTGATCCAGCCTCAGTCTTTGGCAGGCCATCTGTGATGGGCCTCATGGGAGGGGCTTTCTCAATGAATTTTTTTCCTCCTTTTGTCAGCCAAACTCTGGCTTGTATCTTTGGCTATTTCTGAGCAGGAGAGCATTTCCTTCTCTCCAGTGGTGGGAAACTGCTAATGATATTTGAGAACTTTTTTTCTCTAACACCAAATATGTGATGTCTTTTCCAATACCATTTCTCTGATTATCTGACATCAACCAACCAGTGTCCTACAATTCAATCCTGTTCTGACACTACCCACCGTTAGCATCAGATTCACAGATTTAACTGCTCAGTCTCACAAGACTGCCCTCACTGCAGAGGGCAGTTGCAGGTTCCCAGGTTATCCATACTTCTGTCCATTTTCGCTACAAATTCAGGGGTTCTCACAACCCCCTCTTCAGGTTTGATAATTTGCTAGAATGACTCACAGAATCCAAGAAAAATGCGTTATTTACCAGTTTATGATAAAGTATATAACTCAGGAACCGCCAAATGGAATAGATGCATAGGGCAAGGTATAGGTGGGAGGTGCTGAGGGAGAGTGCCTGTGAATGGATGTCATCTCCAAGAGTTCTGTGTTATCACCCTCACATACCTGGTGTTTAGCAATTTGTTAAACATTTTTGCTGAATTCTTCTTACCTATTTGTGTATTGCTAGAGTCTCTTCCCAAATTCTACCATAGGAAAGCCAGTGCTCATATTCCCTCTTCTTGGAGGTGCCTGTCGTTTCATGGATTTCAGGCTTTTTGGTACCCTTTGACCTCAGCTCTATGATGGGTTCAAGAAAAGTTATGACTTTACAGTTTATTTGGCTTTTTCTTGTTGATGGGTGGGGGTGATGATCTTTGTAGCTTTCTGTATCTTCGGCATAAGCAGAACTTGAGAGCATTCAATTTTGATGCATAAGAATTGTTTGATTGAATCTTATTTTTGAAAAACAAAATCAGTAGGGAATGTTTAAAATAGCAACCTTTGAGGATGTAACAAACCAGACCTCATTCCGTTGAGAGGAATGCCTTGTGCCTTAAATATTTTAATCTGTAGCTTCAAAATCACCTCTTTGATTTACTTGTCCTTTAATTTTCTATTTGGAAGGGAAGTCATTTTTTGATTTTGTATAAAATGGAGGCAAGAATAAGGAGGACTCAGGAAGAGATGGAAACCATTTGCTACAAAATGAAATAGTGAATACCAAGAGTTTAATTATTGTTTAGTTTTCTTGTATTGTGGTGGTTACTTCTTTCAAAACAACTTAAAATGGATTAATTTTTAATCCTCTTTTTTTTTCACAGGGGTGCCTTCCAGACAGGCCAAGGACCTCTTGATGCCCAAGTAAAGCTCTTAGAATTCACTCTGGAGCAGAATTTTGAAGTCGTTTCAGTTAGTACTATTTCTGCTGTGATAGAATCTGTCACCTTTTTAGTGCACCACTATATCACTTGCTCAGACAAAGTAATGTCTCGAAGTGGATCAGATAGCTCAGTGGGTGCTCGAGCATGCTTTGGGGGACTCTTTGCCAACCTCATTCGTCCAGGTGATGCAAAAGCAGTATGTGGCGAAATGACAAGAGATCAACTCATGTTTGATTTGCTAAAACTGGTTAACATTTTAGTACAGCTGCCTCTTTCAGGCAATAGGGAATACAGTGCAAGAGTGTCTGTGACCTCCAATACAACAGACAGTGTTTCAGATGAAGAAAAAGTCTCAGGAGGCAAAGATGGTAATGGAAGCAGTAGTAGTGTTCAAGGATCTCCTGCATATGTTGCTGACTTAGTGTTAGCCAACCAACAGATTATGAGCCAGATTTTGTCTGCTCTGGGCCTGTGTAATAGCAGTGCCATGGCGATGATAATTGGTACGTATTGAAAATATTAATCTTATACTTGTTTCTGGTACTATATCTCTTCTCTTTAGCAATATATAAATTCATTTTCTTTTTACTTTATAGTGTAGAGCTACTTTATTGTAAACTTCTTAGCATGATTTTTATTAGTGAAAACTTTTACAGAGTGGCTTCAATCAATAAATGAAATGGAAATATTGAAAAATTTTAAATGTAACTTAAAAAAAATAGGAAAATACTAGCAAAATAACTTGTAGTCAATTAAGGGATAAAAATCAGTCTCATAAGTCAGGTACCATAATATACAGTCATACATCTCTAACGTTTTAAAGATGATGAATTTCACATAGAATTTTGTATTAGGGAACTAGTAATATTTATTTATTCATCTTTTCTTAAAAAGTGAAATAGAAAATTTTATTCAAAGTGTAACAGTGTCTATGACACATATATCAATGTAAAGTTTATATATTGTTGCTTAACTTTTCTACCTATTTGAAAGCTAATGTGTTGTGTTAATTTTTTAAATGATTGAACTTCTGTAAATTGTGACAAAATCCGTTCCTGATACATTTTTGTTTGTTGGTATTTCTTTCTTTGTGTAAGGGAAACAACCATATCTTCTGTTTGATTAGATGTTTTGAAGTATAGTTACATAATAATATCACTTATTTTTCTTTCAGTTTTCTTGTTGATACATAGCTAATGATGATGTATAGCTAATGATATGTATATAGCTAATGATATATACCTTCTTGATTTATAGCTTAGTCAGAACAGAGCAATTTCTTTTTATTTTTATCTATAATAGAGGTATCTCATATAAGAAGGTAACCAAAAACGTGGTCTACTGAATGTTATGGTAGAAATTTTTATTTCTAGGTATATGTATATGTATACACACACAGACATACATACAAACAGAGCTATTATGTACCCATCCTTCAGTGGCTTTGGGAAAAATGGCTTTTAAGCCTGTTTTAATTATTATTGGTTTTTAAGGATATACTTTTTAAAAAATGTGTAATCTTTTTATTTAAACTAGGAGCAAGTGGATTACATCTCACTAAACATGAAAACTTTCATGGTGGGTTAGATGCCATATCAGTTGGGGATGGATTATTTACCATACTGACAACTCTTAGTAAAAAAGCTTCTACAGTCCACATGATGCTGCAGCCAATTTTAACCTACATGGCCTGTGGATATATGGGCAGACAAGTAAGTTTAATCCAGCGACAATTACGGTAATTTAAGTTGTTTCTGGCAATGGGAGTAGAGAGTTATTTATAGGACAGTGACAAATAGAATATTCATATTATATATTAGAAAATGAACAGCACCAGCAGGTGAGAACTATAGATTATTAATAGAAGCTGGAGAGTAAAGTTTCCTTGAAGTGATATTGTCAAAGTTGACTGCAGTAATATCAGACTAAAACATTTAACATATTCTTAAATTTTAGATGTTTTTCCATTGTCCCAGGAAATAGTTCTTTCCTTTTCTCTAAAAATAGCATAGTTGAAGACCAAAATGTTCTCTGTAGATGTTACATATGGAAATTTAATATGAATATGTTTTTCAAGCTTATGTTGCATATTTAGTTCCAGTTAAAAGGGATTAGGGTAATTTTTTTTTTTTTAATTTTATTTATTTATTTTTCCCCCCAAAGCCACAGTAGATAGTTGTATGTCATAGCTGCACATCCTTCCAGTTGCTGTATGTGGGATGCGGCCTCAGCATGGCCGGAGAAGTGGTGCGTCAGCGTGCGCCTGGTACCCGAACCCGGGCCACCAGCAGCGGAGCACATGTACTTAACGGCTAAGCCACGGGGCCGGCCCGGGATTAGGGCAATTTTAAAAGAAAAATAGGTTAGAATATTACTGCATTCTCTTTCTTTCTTTCTTTTTTTTTTTTTTTTTTTGGTGAGGAAGCTTGGCCCTGAGCTAACATCTGTTGCCAACCTTCCTCTTCTTTGCTAAGGAAGATTGGCTCTGGACTAACATCCGTGACTGTCTTCCTCTACTTTACATGGGACGCTGCCACAGGATGGCTTGATAAGTGGTACATAGGTCTGTGCCCGGGATCCAAACCTGCGAACCCCCTAAGCAGAGCACGCGAACTTAACTGCTGTGCCATCGGGCCAGCCCCTCAAATGCAGATTTTAAAACATAATTTCTTAAGGAATTTTTTATATGTCAGTGTATAATTATCATTTTCTTAAATATTTATCGCATGCGTATACGTATTTCTCCATTGGAAGATACAAAGTTGTTTGAGAAGGATCAATTTTTAAATGAAATTAGTGTCTAGTGTAAAACAAAATCAATACACATTAATTTAAGGTGGAAAATGATAATAGTATGTAAAGACAGATGTTTAAAAAAATGGTCTGAGTTCAGAGAGGAGATTATTCCCTTGCTTTTTGATTCAGGTAAGATTTCTTACGTATTTTGGCAGACATTTTTTATTTAGTGATTTCGATTAAAGCTGTCACTTTACAATAATTAACTATATAAGAATATTACCTTCAATAAGAAGTTTAGTTGTCCTAAGTCACAGGAAATTAATAATCACTATTTTAAAATCACAGTAAACGTGTGTTTTTTTTAGGGCTCTCTTGCTACTTGCCAGTTATCAGAACCATTATTGTGGTTTATTTTGAGAGTATTGGATACTAGTGACGCCTTGAAAGCTTTCCACGATATGGGTAAGATAAAATTCCAAAATCTATCATTTAAGTGTAATCATTCAATAGTACATTATGTTCTCATTTTTGTAGTCTTCTGTGAAAGTTGACTCAATGTCAAACTATTTGTCTTAAGATAATTTTCATTTAGTATTCTTTGTAAATTTAGGTGGTGTTCAGCTCATTTGCAACAATATGGTTACTAGTACAAGGGCTATTGTAAACACTGCAAGAAGTATGGTATCAACTATTATGAAATTTCTTGACTCTGGTCCGAATAAAGCAGTTGACAGCACTTTGAAAACAAGAATACTAGCTTCTGAGCCTGATAATGCAGAAGGGATCCATAACTTTGCACCCCTTGGTAAGAAAAGAGTTATTAATCTTATCGGTATGCATTTATATAGTTTATTAGCTGGTATGAAGCAAAAATAGTTGCTGAAGTAAGTTGATCATGTTATAATATCACCATTTTAATTACATCAATTGATTTTAAAGGTAGTCATTTTCAAAACAGTCTGATTAAAAGGAAGTTTTTAAATTGTTCTTTAGCAGTAAAATTTTTTCTGAGTTTAAATAAAAGCACAATTTATGAAACCAAATAGCAAATTCTTATGTCAGTCTTCACTGTAAATGTTAATCAGTTTTAAAGGACTTCTTCCTTCCTGTTTTGAGTGGTATTTTCTTTTAAAGAAACTTCAGATTTAGATAGTTACTCCTTTTTCCAGTCTACATAATTCTTTTTATATTTTTCTTTTCGTATTTCTAACTCATGGATATTGACAACTGAGAATAAAGGTGATTATTTTCAAGTTGAAGGCTATATTAGATGTTTTTTACTGAAATTATTTGTGAGTAATTGTGCTAGATTTGTTGTTACTACTTTAGTTTTCAGTTGACATGAGTTTAAGGAAATTAGGCAGCAGTTAATAATGAACTGTCTCCTTGCTAGTTGACTCTGTGTCCTGATGTTTTGTGAATAATGTGACAAATCATGCTAAGTGTACTAAGTACATTCATGGTATCAGATGCTCATGTTTTTAGCTAATTTTTCTAGTGTAATTATTATGATTTTGAGTAGTTCTTGATGTTTTATTGTGTTTCTTTTGCAAATTTTTCTTTTATGTAAAATATGTTTTCTAGGTACAATCACATCCAGCAGTCCTACTGCGCAACCAGCCGAGGTGCTTTTGCAGGCCACACCACCCCATAGAAGAGCTCGCTCTGCTGCTTGGTCCTACATCTTTCTGCCGGAGGAGGCTTGGTGCGACCTTACCATTCACCTTCCTGCAGCAGTGCTTCTTAAAGAGATACATATTCAGCCTCACCTTGCATCTCTTGCAAGTGAGTAAAGAATGCTCAGGATGATTTATAAAGGAGCATCCTGAATATAAACTATAATATAGAAACATTTTAAAAAATGAGAAAAATATTTAGCAAACAGTGGTGTACTTAGATATATTTCCAGATTGCTCAACTTTGAACAGTTTTTAATATAATATTCAACATTTCCACCCAAATAGTTTCCCAAGAAATGAATGAACATGGCTTTTCCCCTCAAACAAATAGAATGTTTTATGAAATCCAAACAACTATATTCCTGTTATATATTTTTGCCTTTCCTCGTTCTCCAAATTTATTCAGCTATAGCTTTAAGTCAAAATGAGTTAGTTTACATACCTATAAATAGCAATCTTAGTTTTTCTAGCTCAGTCCTCAGTCCTAGCCCTGTAATATGAAATTAGCATCAACTTATTTTTTCCCTCTTCTCCCCATTGTAAGATAATTACATCTGTAAAGAATTTTTTATTGTAGTATTTGAGTGTAATATTTTGAATATTTGAGTGTGATCTTTAAGATTTGTGACATTCATTAGATGCTTTTTTATTGAGTACATCTTGCAAGGCAAATAATTCAAAAGAATGTTTAGAAAACAGTTATTCATTAAGAAGAGCAGGAACTCTTTCAAGTATTCATAAAGGAATATGAAATACTACTTTGCCTTTATGATGGTCCCCAACTTCTTTCCATATAAATATAATAATTTTTACAGAATTGTTGAAATTATCACTTTTGTTTATGTTCATTGATTGATTCTGATCGCTATAAAATGTCACTCAATAATTCAATGAAGAACTATAGGATATTTTGTACATCCCTGGCATATTTGGAAGAATAAATTTTTCCAGTTATTTGCAAGGTTAGGCTATTGTTATTAATATAGTTGTGGAATCCACACTTCTTAGATAAAAACAGATATAATGAATAAATGGTAAAAGGAAAATAACACTAATCCACAATGTTTTAGCAGGTGAAAAAAATAACTATATTACATGGTAAAAATGTAAGTCAGTATAAGACTTAGGGGATAATATAAGATAAGGAAGAAATTGCTTTTATTTGGAAAGAGAAAGAGTGGTTCAGGTAAATGGTGGCTTTGAAGTATGGCTAGAATTTGCACATGGGAATTGAGATAGGAAGAATGTTCCAAAGGAGAACTCGGTTCATCGTGAAAAATCAATAGTTTAGGTGTTCCCTACATTAAGTGTGCTTAATAAAACGTTTTGGTTTTATTATTGGATTGGAGCACAAATTAAAGATATATTGTGTTTCAGTGGAAATAACATAGCTTTTAGAATCAAACATGGCCTGGAATATAAACTGTGCCATTTGTTCATGTGGGGATTTGGATTACTTAATCTCTTTGACTCTGTCAACATACTTAAAATGTGGATAATATTTATCTCAAAAGGTTATGAAGGTTAAATTTAAAAATTGATGTGACTTGTCTTGTTCTCATTGTAAACCTGGTATGTAATTGGCATACAATAAAAGTTATTTCCTAATTTTACAATTGAAATCAAAATCAAAATGCAAAGGTTGTTTTAGTTGATAGAAAATTTATTATATGGGCTTCCATGTTATGTTAGAAAGAAATAATTTTCCCATAGCAGCTGCCAGTTGTTACTTGATTGGGCCTCCTTAAATTTTGGTAGGAAGTGCTTTTTAAAAAAAACTTCTAGGTGTTTGGTTAAATTTTGAAAGGGAAACAAAAGATTAAAAGTGAAAGCAATTTCTCAACTTAGCTATGTTTAAAATCAATGCAATATGGCAGTAGTGAAATAATGAGTTGCTGGAAAAGCACTTTTTTTTAATTACATTCTTCCCAAATTATTTATAACAGTAAAACATAGCATATTGATCAGATGTCCCATATTGTTGGTGATAATTCTGAGTAAAATCGAAATAGCAGAGTAATTGCCTTTTGGTGAGAATCAAGTACTCATGGATTGCATATCTTCAATTATTCTTCTGTTAGCTGAATGTTCGAGTTTTTTAAACAATTTTTATTATGTTGTGGAATTCATATTTTATGTTGGAAAATAGCTCCAAAATCAGTTAAGGTGAAAGTCAGTGACAAAGTATGATTTGGTGTATAAATTTTCTTTTTACACGTTCATAATGAATATAACTGAAAGCTGCTGTTTTACTGGGCTTTCCACTAAAATATGAAGTCTAGTTCACTTTTTCTTTAGTAATTGTTCAATTTTTGTCTTCCTACAGCCTGCCCATCCTCAGTGTCTGTTGAAGTAAGTGCAGATGGAGTAAATATGCTACCTTTGTCCACTCCTGTTGTCACAAGTGGTCTCACCTACATAAAAATTCAGCTTGTGAAAGCTGAAGTAGCTTCTGCTGTCTGCCTTAGACTCCATCGTCCACGAGATGCCAGCACATTAGGCCTTTCACAAATTAAATTGCTGGGCCTCACTGCTTTTGGTACCACTTCTTCAGCAACAGTCAATAATCCCTTTCTTCCATCTGAAGATCAAGTATCCAAAACAAGGTATGTTTATTTCTCACCCTTAAAAAAACTTTCTGTGCCGTTTATGAAATTATTTATTCTGTGGTTTCTTTCTTTTTTAGGTTTAGAAATTTCTTTGTTCCATAGGTATCTATATAATATCATAATTTTATTAAGTGTAGTAGAGACAATAATTCTGCAGAAACAGAAGCTTGAGTCTGGTTAAAATTGAGATTTATGTGTCTTTAATCCTTGAGATAATCCACAGTGTGGTATATGTGAGTATGAGTTCCAGTTTTTTGGATTATAGTCTAATATAAGAATTTCCATATGCCTATTACCAGGAGTACATCTGAACCATACAAATTGACCATATAGACAGGTACCTAGTCTTTTGTAGTAATTCCTAAATGCCAGTCAGCAGAAGGGTTAGATTTGAACCATACAAACTAACCAAAGACCTGAATACATCATTTAATTTTTATTCTTCGGGTAAGTTTTGATGGTTGGGAATTTTATAGACTGATTTTATTGAAAGTTTTGCCTGGTAAAAAAATTTAGGGTTTCTTTTTGATTCCCACGCTGGCAAGACTTTGTAGTTTTGCAAGTCTATGATTCTATGAAGTTTGTGTTTATACATGTAAATATATGTATATATAAAAGCATTTCCTGGCTAATTGAAAAAAAGCAAACACATTGTTCCTAAATGCTATTCCCCTATGTTATAGGGGAAGCGTACTATGTTTTTAATTCTTTATTGATGTTACAGTCTTATAAAACATTTTATTTTTTACAGAGATTGGTGCTGTTTATGAAACACAACACAACACAACAATGTTGATCTTCAAGAAGCTTTGTTTTACCCATGAAATAATTTGAGTTACTTAAATTTACCATATAAGCCATTTTGTGTTATGTATTTCAGTATTGGATGGTTACGGTTATTACATCATTGTCTTACTCACATAAGTGATCTGGAAGGAATGATGGCAAGTGCAGCTGCACCGACTGCAAATCTGCTACAGACTTGTGCTGCCTTATTGATGTCCCCGTACTGTGGAATGCATTCACCCAACATTGAGGTCGTGCTTGTAAAAATAGGACTGCAGTCTACTAGAATTGGCCTAAAACTTATAGACATTCTTCTGAGAAATTGTGCAGCATCAGGCAGTGATCCGACAGGTGACAGTTAACTTCGATGTTATGATTTTTACGTATCTTCAAAGTAATGACAGGTGGACTACGTGGTATTTGTGATTAATTCTGTTTCTGAAATTAGCTTCCATTATCGCTTCATTATTTTTGGAGTTGTTTTTTGTTGTTGGAATTTACAGAAAAGTTATTTTTAATGAATAATTTAAGATTAAATTGAGCAAATCTTCCCATCTCGTTTGCTTATTTAGCAAAACTTTTTCTTTTCTTTCTTTGTTTCAAGATTTGAATAGCCCTTTACTCTTTGGAAGACTGAATGGACTCTCTTCTGACTCTACAATAGATATTCTTTACCAGCTTGGAACAACTCAGGATCCTGGAACAAAAGACAGGTATATGATGATCTCATTTTTCATTTAAGGACACACAAACACATAGTCACACGTAGTGAATGTTACTTGTGATACTTTCTCCTTAGATCCTTTCATAAAAGTTGATGAGACTGTTGATTACATTGTACATTTACCTGTATGGTTTACATGATGCAACTTCTAGAGATTTTCACATATTTGGACATATTGTAAGCATATTTGAACTCAAGTAGAATTCTTAGTCAATATTGCTTTTGAGAAATGGATTGGAATAAAACATTAAATATATTTCTATGTCAACATGTTATGATGGGCTCTTTATAAGTTGTTGATGTCATAATCATACTGTCTATCTTAGGTAGTACTTACTAAATGTGTGTGAATATAGGAATGTTGTGCCCATATTAGGTACTTGGACTGTTTTGATTGATTACTTGTGATTATTGATTATTTATACTATTCATTGACAGCTTTTCATTGGACTCTCTACCGTTGTTTCTCCTGCTTCCTACCACAAAGTGAAACACTGTCATACCAAGTAAATAATATCTGAACATTTCACCTAAATATTTAGTGATCTTTCAGTATAGGTAATTTTAGATGAGTTTTACTAATGTAGTTCTTCCTTGATGTCTTCTACCTCCAAATTGATAAGAACTCCAAGTATTTTTGAAACATGTTTTTGTTGATAAATTTTTGAGTGATGCTTTGGCATTTTCCAGTTTTATGTATGTCATCTGTATCAGAAGAACATATTTATAGACTGTGTGATTCTAAATAATCTTTATGCTAGAGATTATTTCCTGAGTTAATATCCTTTTAAATATATAAGATATTTTATATCCAATTAATAGCCTTTAATATTTTGATTAATTTGTATTTAAAATAAATCATTTGGTATTTTCTTAATTTCTTCATAAATTATTAACAAATTATTAATTTTTTGGTGGCTACTTACTCATTTTTATAGGTACTTACTGAGTAGCTGCTATATGCCTGGCACTGTGTGAGATTCTAGAGAGACCAAGTTGATTGAGTCTGGCTTTGTGCCTCCAGGATTGAGGAGACAGAGCAGTGTCACTCACAAGGGGAGATTTACATAGGTTAGACTTGGTGGTATGGAATAGAGTGCCAGGCAGTGAAGGTGTCTGAGAAAAATTGTTACTTAATCACTGATAATGTAATAGCTTTCACTTATTTTAAGCTAATTGCTTTCACATTCTCTAGATTAAAAATGTTTGTGACATATTTAACAAAGTAAATTTATTTTCAGCATGATAACTTCAGAATATTAAATAGGCTAACTTCTTTTCCATTAAACTCTTTGCTATATGTAAACGTATAACTATATTATATTTAAAAATAGATTGGACTATTTTTTGAGAAAAATAAAAAGGAATTTATGCCAAATTTGAAGCGTAATAGTTAATCAGGTTAAGAAATATACAAAAAGTTTGTTAAATATTTTTCTAGAAAAAAAATTTCTTGAAATTGCTTATGATTATTTAAATTTTTAATAGTTTTTTATCATAAGGAGAAAATTACACTTAATAAAATTATTTTCTCTGCATAATGCTTTTCAAAACATGGATGTTTCAGAACTGATGTTAATAACAAGATTGTTCGCTGCTATGTACTGAGAAAATGGTACTCTTTCCTAATTGTTTCATCTCCCTTCCCTTTCTCTAACTTGTCTTTATTGCCTATTATATGAAATTTAAAGGCTTCTTATCCTTAAGTCCTTGAGGGTAGAGTGAGGGATTAAGTAGTATTATATACCTTTCGAACCCTGTTTCTTTTACCCTGAAACAAAGATTCTTGTGGTCTAAACTAGAAATTTGAAAGCAAACAAAAACAGATAAATACAGTGTTTTAGATACTTGGCAATAAATCTTATTCCTCCCACCCCCTTTTTTAAATACAAACTCCAGAGCATTATTGCTTTAAAAAGTTTTGCTTTAATTTAGTGGTCCCCAGCTCCAGGGGTTTGAGGGTAGGTGGCACTTGAAAAGGTATGTGTGTTGGGGCTGTACTCTGTTGTCAGAGTGAAGGAGGGTGGGTGGCTGCTACTAGTATTTTATGGTTGGGAGCCAGAAGTACAAAACCTACTGTATTGCCTCTGAGATTCTTCGCAGTGAAGAACTGGCTCCAGATCACTGATCTACCTTGTGTGAATTTGTCATAAAATGAGAGGCAATTTAGAGGAGAGAGTGAGTTTGTTAAGCTGTGTATCCTATAATTTTAGGTATTTATATATTTTGTCATAAGTGAGGTGAGAATTAATCACTGTTTATTTGCTGAATGATAGTTGCGTTATCACAAACATTTTCATTGGTTGAGATCGGTAAGGTTATTGGAAAACTAGAACTATCTCCTTATTGCTATTATAGTTCTTTTTCCCTCCTATTTTAGATTAAAATTATCAAGAACAATTAGTATGTTATTCTCGTAAATGCTTTGTTCACATGCAGTGGTGATATTTATCCATATTAAATATCAGTTGTGGTATAATTTGTTATTTGATTATATTTTCTTCTTTTAAGAATTCAGGCCTTGTTAAAATGGGTCAGTGATTCTGCAAGAGTGGCTGCTATGAAGAGAAGTGGCAGGATGAGTTACATGTGCCCTAATTCTTCAACAATAGAGTATGGTCTTCTAATGCCATCTCCTTCTCATTTGCACTGTGTATCAGCAATTTTATGGCATAGTTATGAACTGCTTGTTGAGTATGACTTACCAGCACTGCTGGACCGAGAGCTCTTTGAGTAAGTATGATTAGCGAAATCTTTTTTTTTTCCTCCCAGTGCTAGATCACTTGAGGTTTTCACTTGATGAAACAGTATTTTATGTGCTTATTTGGATAAAAATAATACTTTGAAAATAGTAGTTAAATATAATCAGGTATAATTTTTTGTGTGTGTGTGTGAGGAAGATCAGCCCTGAGCTAACATCCACGCCAATCCTCCTCTTTTTGCTGAGGAAGACTGGCCCTGGGCTAACATTTGTGGCCATCTTCCTCCACTTTATATGGGATGCCGCCACAGCATGGCCTGACAAGCGGTGCATCGGTGCACGCCCGGGATCTGAACCCCGGGCCGCCAGCAGCGGAGCGTGTGCACTTAACCGCTACACCACGGGGCTGGCCCCAGGTATAATTTTGGAATAAGATGTCATACAAATTTAACGAGTCTTCATGGGTTTTTTTTTTTCCTCTTTGTGTTTTGAGATGTATTAGTGTCATTGACTTCTTTTCCCACCTATAATTGGAATGTCTAATGTGTGCTTCCACAGTTCATAATGTTTATTCTCATTTGCAGATTTACCCACTAGATTCTTTTGTCTTTAATGTGCAACTATGAAGGAAAAGTATTGTGAGAATTTTTGAAAGACTTATTACTTTAGACCGTTTTTACGATTAGTTGTTTTTACTACTTTCCAGACGGCCATTACAATTGTTCTTTTAACAAGTGGTTTCCACTTACCCACATTTCTACACCATACTCAGCTGAGGCTTTGCTGAACTTACTGCCTGAAAATTGCTAAGTCTGTAGCAGAATATTATATTTATTTCTGAAGAGTTCCATGACTCATAAAAGATTGGTCTTTTGTCCTCTAGTCTGTCATTTTCATTTTTGGCCCTGCCTGTTGGTATAATCCATTGCTTGCTAGTGAAACTCACTAACAGTTTTCAGTTTGCAAACTTGAATTTAAGCCATCAATCATATCAGTTCAATCTAAACATTTCTTTGGTATAATTTTTCATTGTTTCTCTGTGACTTTTTTGAGGTCACACACAAAATGGTAGAATCATGTTAATATAGATCTCTTGGTTTTCTGTACTCATTTTATGTCTAATCTAACCTCCAGTCTGCCTAAATACTTAATAATGTGTCTCACAAGCAGTCTTCTGAAATCTTATAATGTCCTAATATTTAATGTCAAATAACCTATAACTTTCGTCAGAGTGATCTCTAATATAAATATTTGAAGCGGTGAGGTCTTTCTAAAAATATATATGTATTGTCAACATGGTATCTTTTATTCCCCTAGGTTACTTTTTAATTGGTCCATGTCTCTTCCCTGCAATATGGTTTTGAAGAAAGCTGTTGACAGTCTACTTTGCTCGATGTGTCACATACACCCAAGTTATTTTTCTTTGCTCATGGGCTGGATGGGAATTACCCCTCCTCCAGTGCAGTGTCACCACAGACTATCCATGACAGATGATAGCAAAAAGCAAGATCTTAGTTCATCTTTAACAGATGACTCTAAAAATGCACAAGCGCCTCTCACACTGACTGAATCACATTTGGCAACCCTTGCTTCCTCTTCTCAATCTCCAGAAGCTATCAAACAATTATTGGACTCAGGTTTGCCTTCTCTTCTTGTGAGGAGTCTGGCTAGTTTCTGCTTTAGCCACATTTCTTACTCAGAAAGCATTGCTCAGTCAATAGATATTTCCCAGGACAAACTCAGGCGGCATCACGTTCCACAACAATGTAATAAGATGCCTATCACAGCAGACCTGGTTGCTCCTATTCTTAGGTTTTTGACAGAAGTTGGCAATAGCCATATTATGAAAGACTGGCTCGGTGGGTCTGAAGTCAATCCACTATGGACAGCACTTCTGTTTTTATTGTGTCACTCTGGGTCCACTTCTGGAGGACATAATTTAGGTACACAACAAACCAGTGCAAGACCAGCTTCTCTTTCTTCAGCTGCTACAACAGGATTGACTACTCAGCAGAGGACAGCAATTGAGAATGCAACCGTTGCATTCTTTCTACAGTGCATTTCATGCCACCCTAATAATCAGAAGCTGATGGCACAGGTAAGAGTAGGAAACTGGCTTATGTTTTAGGTGTCTTATTTAATATGCTATCATATAGCACTTGTGAAATCAATTAAGAAAGGGGCATGTATTAAGGCCAGGTGATGGTAAAGTTTGGGGTTGGGTGTGTTTAAGGATCTAAATTGAAACCATAATTAAGGTACTGATATCTCCTCCCTCCTCCCCTGAACTGTCACATAAATCAGTTATTTTTTATGAGAAAATGGGCACATTCATGGAGATTCTAGCTATAGATCATACATTCCTCCTTTATAAAAACTGCCCCAAATAAAAAGAACAAGCCCAAAAGAACAACACTTCAGCTGCTGGAACAGGATTGATCACTTGAAGGTAGTCATTGAGTGCCTCATATACATTGAGGCATTGCGTTTTGTTCTAACTGGATTGGTATAACTGTTGGTTTGCTTCTAATGAAGCAGACGTTAGAGTAGGTTTCAGATAGGAGATTCCTGACAAATTACATTAAAACTCTGAAAGATGATTTTATTGTATTAAATCCATGGGGCCAAAAAAGCTAGACTTATCTTGAGACTAATTCTAGTTGCTTTTTGCCAGATTCTGCTCTTTTCTAACTGTTGTGACCTTAAATGGTTGCTTAACCTGTAAAATGGAGATAGTAATACCTGCCTCAGAGATTTTTTTTGAGGAGGAGTAAATATTGTAATGCAGGTAGAGTATTTAGCGTAGAGCCTGTCTGAGACATGGTAGACTCCAATAAATAGGAATCAGCTGCTTTTTTGTTGTTGTTGTTGTGAGGAAGATCCGCCCTGCGCTAACATCCGTTGCCAATCCCCCTCTTTTTGCTGGGAAAGACTGGCCCTGAGCTAACATCCGTGCCCATCTTCCTCTACTTTATGTAGGACGCCTGCCACAGCGTGGCTTGGTAAGCGATGCGTAGGTCCACACCCAGGATCCAAACCTGGGAACCCCAGGCCACTGGAGTGGAGTGCGCAAACTTAACCATTACGCCACCAGGCTGGCCCTCAGCTGCTTTTGTTACCTCCTTATTTGATACTGCTTATTCAGGTCAAACTTTATTAATATCTAGAAGGATAGCTATCACAATTTTCCAAAAATACTGAATGATTTAACTTTATTTAGAAGAAGAGGAAGATACTTTACTGCCTAAAGTAACTAATTTTGGGGAAACTATATCTGCTTAATGTGTCTAATTAAAAAGAAATGATTCAATTACCAATTTAAATCAATTCCATGAATGTGGGTATTTGAAAATTTGGTTTGTGCCTCTGGGTAGCATGAAATTTGTGTCCTGTTGCTTTCTGGCCTAATTATCATCTCTCAGCTTCTCGTTAAGGTTTTGTTTTATATTTTTAATATACTTTTTTCTAACCACATCCATATTGACTAAAGTTAGAACTAAGTTAGTTATGCTGGGTATTTATTATGTGAAAACCCTATAGTAATAATTTCTCTTATCCACAGAAATTTTTGTTGCACGTTTAATTTTTCATCTGCTTCTGTATTTATATATTTTAAGATGAAATAATGTGTTCTTTAATTACTGATTTGATGAATTCAAATGTACTTGTTAATCCGCATTCTTAATTTCCTCTTTATTCTTCAATGTACAAAGCTACAAATAAATGCTGCATTTAACTTTTTAAATCTCTTGCCTTGCTAGGTTCTTTGTGAACTATTTCAGACATCTCCTCAAAGAGGAAACCTTCCAACATCAGGAAACATTTCAGGGTTTGTACGTAGATTATTTTTGCAGTTGATGCTGGAAGATGAGAAAGTGACAATGTTTCTTCAGTCTCCCTGTCCAGTGAGTATTTAACAGTTAAATTAAATCTTAATGATTAACTCTATGTAAAGATATTTTGTAATTTCCTGTCAGAGCTTGCAGTTATCTCAATGTTTTAATTTCTAATATAGCAACCTGAAACTAGGACAACTTTTATACCTAATGTTAGAACTTAAAAATCTCTTTTAGATAACCCTCCCTGTCTAGAATAACCTAGTTATACTTTACCATGAATAGTATGATTTGATTTGGGAGAAAAGTGACAGAATATTAGGTATAGTAGTGCTAATGCAAAAGTTGGCCACAGATCACTTGGCAAATAAATGTGCCACGTTTGAAGAAATTTGTAAAATAAACCCTTCCTATAGTGTGTGCATTATTGAATTTTTTAATTCTTTTATGCTTTTGAAATTGTTTTGTAATGATATGCATTTCAAAAAATCACTTCTTGATTTCTTTCAAATTAATTTTCAGCTGTACAAAGGCAGAATTAATGCTACTAGCCATGTCATCCAGCATCCAATGTATGGAGCAGGCCACAAGTTCCGTACACTTCATTTGCCGGTTTCGACAACATTGTCAGAAGTTCTTGACCGAGTGTCAGGCAAGTCAGATTTAAATACTGATTTTTCTTTAACTTTATGTCAGATCTATGTGGAATTTTATTATTTTCGTAACTTTATTTTACTGCAACCACTCACTCAGCAACCATTTAATGACTAGGAAAGGTCAAGATATCTTCACATTTTGAAGCATGAGTAAGAAGCTGATGAAGTGGACATAATGTACAATGTATTCCAGCACCGATAGTTCTTCTGGTGTGATGTGTGTTATGTATGTTAATGACAGATGGGCAGTGGGAAATATAGACAAGCTATGGGAAGCCACTGATGTAATTTTCACACAATAATCCATCTGGGTGTTTTATAGTAGATAGATTGCGGCGTATTAGGTTGGATGACAGGATTCTAAGTAATTAATCTTTACTAAATCTGGGGAAGATTTATATTGAGTGGTCAAGAGATGAAAATGAAGTAGATTTTACTGGTGACCTTATTGTTTATAATAGTTAAGAAAGCAGGGAGAACTTTTCTTCTAGGTTTCTTGCCTATATTTCAAAAGCTCCCAGATAATGCCTTTAAATGGCATAGAGGTATTAAAGTAAAAGCAGTTTTTGAAAGGGAGAGTGCAGATCGCTTATAGATAGTTTGAGTTTATTGCCTTTCAGAAGTCCTAATCAGTGAATGAATTCATTGAGTATTTTCTAGGTGTAAGCTCAGTAATTTGTTCTAGGGATGTAAAAGTAAGCAAGACACATATTCTGCCCCTCAAAGTATTTATGATCTTATATATGTCATCAGATTAAAAAATAAACTGAAAATTTAAACATTTGCCTTCTAGTTTAAGTATGTTTCTATCTGTGTACATTACAGGGGGTTCCTAAGTCTTTAAGCAACATTGATAACTGAAGGAAGTTAGTATTTCAGAAAAAAGCTAGAGATGTCTATCAGTTGGAAATAGAAATCTAAGCTTAGAATAAAAGACTGGGTTGAAGAGATTTGGGAGTTGTTACCGTACATAGATGGTAAGTTAAACCACATGAATGGATATGATCACTTGTAGAAAATAAAGTAGAAAAGATTCTTTTCCAGTTTTACTCACTACATCTAACACAACACATGAAATTGTAATTCTTTCCTAAATTTTTGCAACTTATACAATAAAATAGAATATTATTATAAATGTATAAATAACATTTTTTCTTATTTGAAAATGTCTACCTTATTTGTTACAGGTAAACTTTTTTGAAAATTTGATTTTATAAACTTTTTTCTAACATAGCTCTGAAGTCGTCCCTTCTACATGATGAGGAAAAAATGAAAAATTAATTAGTAAATTGAAGGAAGTGGGGAAGAGTACTGAAGTTCAGTTTTTGAGATTTCGTACATTTAACTTGATAATGGAAAAGTATAGACACAGTACAAAATAACTGAAATTTTAACATTTTTGTTTAAAAGAATGTCTAAAATGTCATGGTCTATCATTTAGAATATTTTACAAAATAGTTCCCTTTATTACCTAAAAATTTTAAAACTAAACTGATTGCTTTGGAAGAACATTGCATCCTAGTAAAAAGTCCAACAACGAGTCCTGAGCAAACATGAAACACTGGGTGAATTTAACCTCTGTTTAGCAATGCTTTGGTCCTTGAAAGTGTGTTTATGATCGTTAGCCATATTTTGCAGTATGTTTATACATGCATATATATTTTATTAACATGTATGAAAACAAGAAATCCAAAGTTGTTTGATCCGTAATTTTACCCACTTCCCGTAGGTTTTGACTATATCACTTTCAAATAATAAATGTTATGTCAATATTTTTGCTTTTACAAATTTGTGTCATTGATTTTAAACAATTTGATTATTATTATCAAGTAATATGCCTTGTAGTTTTCCTTGTATTTCTTATGATTTAGGTTTGTTGACTTTCTTAATTCTGTAAGTTTATAAATTTCATCAATTTGGGAAATTTTTTGACTAATTTTCTCAAATATTTTCTTTTTTTTTTTTTGTTTCTTTTTTTTTTTTAAAGATTTTATTTATTTAATTTTCCCCCCCAAAGCCCCATTAGATAGTTGTATGTCATAGCTGCACATCCTTCTAGTTGCTGTATGTGGGACTCGGCCTCAGGATGGCCGGAGAAGTGGTGCCTCGATGCGCACCCGGGATCCGAACCCGGGCCACCAGCATTGCAGCACGCGCACTTAACCACCAAGCCACAGGGCCGGCCCTCAAATATTTTCTGTCTCCCTATTTCTCGCCTCGCTTGGCGATTCCCCTTACACATTTATTAGGCCTCTTGAAGTTGTTTCAAAGCTCACGGAAGCTCTGTTCCTTTTTTCCCCTCTATTTTAAAATTTTGGATTTATATATATGAATATTATAAATTTATATTGTTCTATCTTCAAATGGACTGATCTGTTTCTCTTCAGTGTTTAATCTGTTAGAAGTTCTGTTTGGTTCTTTTTTGTATGTTCTTGTCCTTATTTAAAGTGTATAAGCTTTCCTCTATCATTTTGAATACATTGGTCTGTTTATGTTGATTATTTTTTTTCTCATGGATTGTATATTATTGCTTCTTTATTTGCCTGGAAATTTTTATTGGATACCAGACAATGTCAATTTTATTTTTTTACTTTTTTGGGTGCTGGATATTTTTATATTCTAATAAATATTTTTTATTTTGTTCTGGGATGTAGTTATATTACTTGAAAACAGACTGTTGTCTTTAGGGCCAGCTTTTAAGCTTTATTAGAGCGGTTTTTAGTCTAGGGCAGAACTTACTGCTGATGATGGAAATTTTTTATAAACCTATACTGCCTAGTAGAGAAGCTGTTGAGCACATGAAATGTGTCTGGTGAGACTAAGGAACTGAAGTTTTAATTTTAATGAATTTAATTTATATAAGTACTGTGTTGGAATAGCAGTAGGATACCACATTTGAAAATGGAGGTCTAGGGCTAATTTGCCCCCACTACTGAGGCAATACCCTTCTGAGAACTCTTGTTAGGAATTCACTAGGCATTGGGAACACTGTATATTCCAACCCTCATTTTAGACCTGAGGGTTGGTCCCCTTGCTACTTCTGAGAAGTACTTTCCCTGGCTTTAGGTGGGTTCCTGTTATGTAATGCTCATTGGTATCCACTAAAGACTCAAAGGAGACCCTTTGTAGATCTCTGAAGCTCTCTCTCTATGCAGATCTCTCTTCCCTGCAGCCAACTGCTTTTGTATTCCTGGACTCCCAGCTCAGTATCCTCACCTTGGGGTGACACGTGGGTTGTGCTGAGCTGTTTCCTGGGAAATTCACCAGACAATAAGCTGGAGCAATCCTAGGGCTCACCTCATTTGTTTCCACTCACCCAGGCATCACTGTCTTGCCTTCCTGATGTTCAGTGTCTGAAAACTATATTTCATATATTTTCCTAATTTTTAGTTATCTCAGGTAGGAGAGTAAATCTTAAATCTTGTCTTTGTTATTTCATCTTGGCCAGAAGTGGAAATCCAAACCAGAATAATTTTAAACAGAAAGTTGAGAAAAATTTGTCTTAGTGATATCTTTTAGTGTTTGAGTGGCATTTATTGAGATAACATTATATTAACGCTATTTATTGTTTTGTTACTTTTATTTAGTGAGGAATCTTAGACAACAAAGTATTATAAAAATAAAGAATATAAATTCTTTTTTTTTTTTTTTTTTTGCCCCCGAAAGCCCCAGTAGATAGTTGTATGTCACAGCTGCACATCCTTCTAGTTGCTGTATGTGGGATGCGGCCCCAGCATGGCCGCAGAAGCAGTGCATTGGTGTGCGCCTGGGATCCGAACCCGGGCCGCCAGCCTTGGAGCGCGTGCACCTAAGAGCTAAGCCACGGGGCTGGCCCAAGAATATAAATTCTTATCACCTAATGATCTTTACATGTTTTCATGTCTGTTTATGCTGTGAATTAATTGGGTGAATTTTTTATTACTTAAATATTTTACTCTGACTTATGTAATTATTTTTTGCCATTTGGGGTTGCTTGGTTATTTTTTTTTTAAATAAAATGTTGCATTATGTATTATTTATGGTGTTTACAAAATTTTTTAATTTCATAAAAATAAACTATCAAAAGGCAATTTATTTCGTGATTTTTAATAGCATGCCATATTCAAAGGAATGAGAGAAAGTATTAATTCAGAGAGCAGCAATAACTATCTGTGAAAGTCCTTAGTATTCATTTTTAAAGTACTAGTAAAACATATTACTTTATTGTCTGATTCCTAACTAAATAAAAATAACAAAACAAGAAATTTCTGTTAGTGAAATCTGTTCCTTTATACTTCCATTTGTAGTATAGTAGAAGTCTAATGTAATGGTTTAGGATGAGTCCTGAGCTGAATTCTGTATTTGCCCTTTACAGGTATCACTGACCTTGCTAAAGACTGTGCCCTTATTTTGAAAATAACATTCTTTCTTGATATGCATGTTATGAGGATAGAATTAGATGCAGGTGGCAAGCAAATTGAACTATGCCTAAAATAAAGCAAATTTTCGTGGTAGTGGTTTTTCATTGCCTCTAGAGATAGTACTGTTGTAATATGTGATATTTTCTAGAGATTGGAATTTAAGTATCCTGGGTTAAGAACAGTAGTTGAGTCCCTTTCAATTAATATCAGCAAGAATTAAATATCAGACTTTCTCTTATAGCATTTCTTCTACATCTATTTATATTGCCTTCATATTAGTGATAATATAACCTTGTATAATCTTCCCCTGAGGTTTATTGCTTCCCTTCTTAATAATTTTGAAAAGGAATGTGTTTTACATAATATTTTCTTACAGATACACCAAGTATTACTGCTAAACTAATTAATGAACAAAAAGATGACAAAGAAAAGAAAAACCAAGAAGAGAAAGAAAAAGTTAAGACGGAAAATGGATTTCAGGACAATTACAGTGTTGTTGTTGCTTCAGGTATGCTTTCTGTTTTTTTTAGTCTTGATTTTGTTTGGGTGAAATATGAAATATATGTTATATGAAATATAATTTATATTTATAGGAACTTCATGTAATAAAAAGTGTTAATGCAAAAATTTGACTTATAATGATGTCTTAATACTAGATGTGAAACTATTACACCTATTACTCTTTGGCAGTGGAATTATTAAATCTATTTTATGTCCAAAGCTTACTATATTTCGTCAGATATTAAACGTGTGAATAGTTTATATATTTCATTTTAGCTTGACAGTGTACAGAGAATTATACTTTTACAAGTTCTCTAAGCATTAACGAATTTTTCTGTAACCTCAAAGCAAAATGAAAAGTATTCACTAGTTTTCATCTCTGATATTGTGTTTCACTACATAAAATTAAGAAATAAAAATAAAAGAAAATTGATTGAAAAATGAGTTTTTACTGTGAGGTACAGGAAGAAGAAAAAATGGCCAAGGTAACTGATAATTTTGGAGGTTATTTTCCTTAACATAGGTGTGATAATTTTAAGAAGGCTTAGCCTAGATTGCCTTACTCCTCAAATAGGAGACTTCTGTATTGGTTTAACCTGTCCTATTTCAGAGAAAAATTAAGAACACAAGATTTCCTACACATATTTTCACAAAACTACTTTCTAGTGAATGGACAGTCATCTGTATCTCAGAAAGTATAATAAGAGACATTTTTTACTTTCTTGGAAAATAGTTACAAATGTAGCCAAAATTATTCATAGAGTGTCACAAAGGCTAAGTAGAATCAGGAGATCAGACATTAGATTAGAAGAAACATTTCTACCTTTTGGTGTTAGTTAGGAATGTGGCACTTTACTCAAATATTGTAGAAATATACTTTTACTTCATTAATGTGTTGGCTACATAGAATCTTACTGATTCTTTTCTTTTAGGGCTGAAATCCCAGTCTAAACGTGCTGTGTCAGCTACACCACCTCGTCCACCATCCAGAAGAGGGAGGGCAATGCCTGATAAAATAGGAAGTGCTTCCTCAGGAACAGAGACTGCCAACAAAATAATTACTGTCCCAGTGTTTCACCTGTTCCACAAACTTTTGACAGGTAATGTTCACAATGATAAAACATCTAAGAAATTTTAATAGTCTTAACAACTGTATAAATCAGATGTGAGATCACCGGAATCATGTTTAATCAGATGCTATTGATGAGGTAAATGAGTTAGTGAGACTTTGTCCATACACTTCCCTCCAAGAGAAGTGAAAACAAAAAAGGGAGTGGCCTATTAAATATCCTTTTTATCACTATAATGTTGCATATTTACACTTTACTAGCTTTCTAAATTTTGCTGTCACTGTGCCATAAAAATGATCAGTAAATGTTTTAAAGAGTTCCTAACAAGCTATATCGGAAGTAATGTGAGGCAAATTTTAAAGAACTAGCTTTAGCATTAGAACTCTTAGATGTACCACCAATAGTTAAGCAATATTTTCTCCCCAGGTAAAACATATTCTTTGACTCATATACTTTCCATTGGTCAAGGTGATGTCATTTTATCTCCATTTTTGTGCTGTATCACTATAATCAAATTGCCAACTAACTTTGAATGGATTTTCCTTCTTAGCTCTACATTGTTAATTTATAGCAGAGGTCAGCAAACTGTGGCCATTGGACTGGATGCCTCTTTTTGTAGAAAAGTTATATTGGAATATAGCTGTGCACATTTATTTATGTATATTGTCCATAGCTGTTTTCATGCTACAATGGTAGAGTTATTAGTTGCAGCAGAGACCGTATGGCCTCCATAGCTTAAAATATTTATTTGGCCTCTTATGGAAAAGATTTGCCATCTCCAGTTTTATGGGAAGTCTATTCCTTTGTTTATTTTTTATTTTTATTTTTTTTGTGAGGAGGATCAGCCCTGAGCTAACATCCATGCCAATCCTCCTCTTTTTGCTGAGGAAGACTGGCCCTGAGCTAACATCCGTGCTGATCTTCCTCCACTTTATATGGGATGCTGCCTCAGCATGGCCTGGCAAGTGGTGTGTCAGTGCACGCCCGGGATCCGAACCCTGGCCGCCAGTAGCAGAGCGCACGCAATTAACCATTACGCCACGGGGCCGGCCCTATTCCTTTGTTTAAATTTGTCATGGCTCAGAAGATCTTGGTGTAAGTGGTTAGCAACTAATCAGCAATTTCTGTAGATATTTGTTCACACATATCAGAAATAGATTTAATTTTCGTAAGCTTTTCCATGGGCTGATTTTAAGTAGTTTTGAAATTGGTGTCAGAATCAAATTCTTACCAATAAAAGCAGTCAGTAATTGAGTAAATCGAATCAAATAAATGTCTCCCTCTTGGATTCCAGGTTTAATTTAGTTATGTCATTTTTAGGCCAGCCATTGCCAGCTGAAATGACACTTGCCCAACTTTTAACTCTCCTATATGACCGAAAACTTCCTCAAGGTTACCGCTCAATAGATCTGACTGTTAAATTGGGATCAAGAGTTATCACAGACCCAAGTCTGTCAAAAACAGATTCTTTTAAAAGACTACACCCTGAAAAAGGTATGTGTATGATACTCCTTTAAAATTATAGTCTGTAATCCAATCAGACAGGGGTTTCTATAGCTGATGATTAATTTACCTTTGTTTTTATTGCGTCATCTTTTTTTTTTTTTTTTTTTGCTGAGGAAGATTCACCCTGAGCTAACATCCATTGCCAATCTTCCTCTTTTTTTTTCCTGAGGAAGATTAGCCTTGAGCTAACATCTGTGCCAGTCTCCCTCCACTTTATGTGTGGGACGCCTCCACAGCATGGCTGATGAGTGGAGTATATCCGTGCCTGGGATCCAAACCCACGAACCCGGGCTGCCAAAGTGGAGCATGAAGAACTTGAACCACTCGGCCATGGGGTCAACCCCTTTTGCATCATCTTAAGAGATATTTTTCTTCATGACTGAGTTATTTGCAAATATAAAAAATTGCCATTATTTCCATTGGAAATTAATCTTAATTCCTCTTATAGCATCATTTAATTTCTAACATTATTTCTGCATGAGTCATGTGAATTGTATTTTATAATCAAAGTGAGAACCCCAATTTAGAATTTTCAATTTACTGATAATTTATATTGAGTGGTATTTCATGCTCATAAACATTTTTTTCTCTCAAATAGAGGCAGGATCATACATTTTCTTACCTTTTTATTTTTACTTACATATTCCATTAAATATTTATAAATGTGCGTTTTTATTGCCTATTTTTGTCATATGGCTATAACAAAATTTCTTTGCCCTGATTGTTGAAACATTCTGATTGTTTCCAATTTTTCACTACTATAAATGCTATTCAAGCAATGATTTTCATAGTGTGATATGATATCATCTTATTTTAACTTCAATTTTTCTCATGATTCAAGTTCAATATTTAATTATTAGCCTTTTGTACTTTTTGGTGAATTTTAGTATGTTTCCGTTGCCCATTTTTTCAGCAGGATTATTTGTCTTTTTTAATGTTTATAGAATCTGGTTATGTGTGAACATACTAACCTTTTGGTTTTCCTTTCTCAGTGATTCAGGGTTTAACCAATATGGTATAATTTTTAGTTTTCAGTAAGAGAAGTAAATTTTTCCTAATTGGAGACTTGAGAGCATTACATATATTAATATTTGCCGTGAGTCTCTGAAGACTTACTTATGTTTAGATAGAATGTAACTTACAACTGTGCCCTAAAGGACAATGCTTCTCAAACTTCAATATGCTTATAAAATACCTAGACAACACTGTTAAACTACAGATTATTATTCAGTAAGTCTAGGGTGGAACCTGAGATTCTACATTTCAGAAGCTCTCAGGTGATGCCAATGCTACTGGTCCATGGACCATCTTTGAGTAGCAAGACTGTAAGGAGGCACTCACATCAGAAGTCATTTAAACATTTTTGTGGCATCCAGCCTTAATACAGCTATATCTGAATAACTTAAGATATTTATGCTCTTTTGTTGAATAGAGAGATGATAACAATATCTGCCTTGTAAATGAAAGAGTATTACAAAAATAGATCCTTCCTTCCCTATTATTTATAATTTATTGTTCTAGATCATGGAGATTTACTTGGTAGCTGTCCAGAAGATGAGGCTCTCACTCCAAGTGATGAATGTATGGATGGGATATTGGATGAATCTTTACTTGAAACCTGTCCCATTCAGTCACCGTTACAAGTTTTTGCAGGAATGGGTGGACTGGCTCTTATTGCAGAAAGACTACCCATGCTATATCCAGAAGTAATTCAACAGGTAAAATAAAATTGCTAATTGAATATATCATTCCATGGCAAAGCCCTTCATTCTTTTTGTTTGTTTGTTTTATAACTTAATTAACCTTTTGGAAGTACCCTTTCCCTTGTAGTCTTTGAGTATTATATAAATCTTCAGAGGTCAACCTATACAGAGCTTTGTGAGAGTTAGTTGGTACTGAAGAAATGTTGAGGACTGAGCACGTTTGCCAAACTCATTACACTGTAGCATTTACTTTGATTTTATAGTTGTCACACTGTAACATTCTTGTTTCTGTGTTTCTTTAGGTGTGATATGAATTATGGATATAACTGGAAATGGGAGAGTAAAATAGTGGTGTATACTACTACTCAAATACGTTATTTCTTTTCACTTACCTTTTGTTCCTCTTTTAGGTACCATCTCCATTTTATGTAGTTTTAAAAACATTAATTTCACCTGTTCATTAATGTTACTGTTGTTGCTGTGTATACTTTCAATGTTTTTTTATTAATGAGAGGGGAGTAATTTCACCTGTTCATTAATGTTACTGTTGTTGATGTGTATACTTTCAATGTTTTTTAATTAATGAGGGGGAAGTGTGGTGCATGGAGACTTGTAAATACCAAGTTCTTTATGTTTGTTGAATGAGATAGGGGAATTATTCTCTCTAGTTTCATGTACCTAGTATATATATGCCTGCATTAGTTTCCTAAGTACCACAAACTGGGTGACTTAAACAACAGAAATTTATTCTCTTACAGTTTAGGAGGCTATAAGTTCAAAATCAAGGAGGCATAAGTTTGAAATCAACAGAGCCATGCTTCCTGTAAAGGCTCTAGGGGAGAATCCTTCCTTGCCTCTTCTTAGCTTCTGGTGGTTGCTGGCAGTTAATGGCGTTCCTTATGGCAGGCTTTTAGCTGCATCACTCCAGTTCTGCCTACAGTTTCACATAGCTGTCTTCCTTCTGTGTATCTGTGTGTCTCTGTGTCTCCCTCTCCTTATAAGGACAGCAATCATTAGACTTAGGGCCTACCCTATTCCAGTATGACCTCATCTTAACTTGATTACATCTGCAAAGACTTAGTTCCAAATAAGGTCACTTTCACAGGTTCAAGGTTAGAACTTGAACATATCTTTTGGGAGGAATACAGTTCAACCTACAACAGTACCTATTCAGTAAATGGTTATTACTTACCTGCTGTTCAAAAAGCTTAATATATTTTTATTTTAAGATGATATCAGGTGATACAGAAAAATTGAGTAAAATTTTCTTTCTTGCTGGAAAAGGAAATGACATAGCTAAAAGTTTGAAGTGAGAAAGACTCCATCATTCCCAAGATTGTCATTGCTCAATGAAAATGATTTTCGTAATTCACTGTTCAGTATGGTTTATTATATTATTGATAGGTACCTGAAAGTGGGGTGCTGCTATAATAAACACCTAAAAGTATGGAAGTGACTTTAGAATTGAGTAGTTGTCAGAGTGAGGAGCGTGATAAACAGAAAAGCCTAGATTGCCTTGAACAGACTGTTAGTAGAAATATGGATGGTAAAGCCTCTGCCAGTGAGGGCCCAGAAGGAAGTGAGGATCGTGTTGGAGAGAACCTATATCATCTTAGAGGATACCTAAATTGTCATAAGCAGACTGTTGGTAGAAATACAGTTGTTAAAAGTTCTAATGGTGAGGTTTAGAAGAAATGAGAAACATGTTATTAGAAACTGGAGGAACGGGGATCCTTTTCTTTTAGTGGCAGGAACTTTGGCTTATTTGTGTCCTGAATGTGGAAGGCAACACTTATAAGTGATGAACTTGGATATTTAGCTGAGATTTCCAAGCAAAGTGTGAAGGTGCGTCTTTTCTTCCTGCTGCTTATGTACAATGTGAGAAGAAAGAGATAAATTGAAGGAAGAACTATTAAGCAACAAGCAACCAGCACTTGACAATTTGGGAAATTCTCAGCCTGTCCAGATTGCAAAAGATACTAAAATTAGAGATCACTTTCAGAAAAGCATGTTCTGGAGAAAAAGCCAAGGATGTGGTTCTTCAGCCTTTGCTAGTGCCTCAGAAAAATCAAGATATTAGAGTATTCAGTTACACAGAGGGCTATTTGAAGAGATTAGTCGTTATACTCATGGATCCCCTCAGCCATCTAAAGAGAAGCCAGGCATAGAGGACGTGATGTAACAGTGGTAGCAAAGTCAAAGGAGGAGATGTGATGAGGGAAGCAAAGGTCCAACTGAAGCAGCCAAAAGCCAAGGAATGTGAACAGCCTTTAGAAGCTGGAAAAGGCAAAGAACTGATACTCCCTGAGAACCTCCAGAAGGAACACGTTAGATATTTAGAATCAAAAGCTTTGATTCTAGCCCCATAAGATATGTTTTGGATTTCTCACCTCTAGATCTTTTTTTTTTTTTTTTCGTGAGGAAGATCAGCCCTGAGCTAACATCTATTGCCAATCCTCCTCCTACCCCCCCGCCCCAAAGCCCCAGTAGATAGTTGTATGTCATAGTTGCACATCCTTCTAGTTGCTGTATGTGAGACGCGGCCTCAGCATGGCCGGAGAAGCGGTGCGTCGGTGTGCGCCCGGGATCCGAACCTGGGCCGCCAGTAGCGGAGCGCGCACGCTTAACCGCTAAGCCACGGGGCCAGCCCTCACCTCTAGATCTTTAGGATAATAAATTTGTGTGGTTTTAAGCCACTAAGTTTGTGTTAATGTTTTACAGCAGCAATAAGAAATGAATACAGTTTTTGGTTTGTACTTTCTTGTGATATCTTTTTTGGTTTTGGTATCAGAGTAATACCAGCCTTATAGAATGAGTTGGGAACTCAGATAGCTCAAATTAAGAAAACTGTTAGATGGATTTGCAACAGATTAGATAGTACAGGTTACAAAAATTAGTGAACTGGAAGATGCATCAAAAGAAATCATCCAAACTGAAGCATAGAATGTGTAAGGAATGAAAAGAACATAAGAATTATATGAATATATAGCTAGAGGTGAAAAATTCTAACGTGACTTTATAGTCGCAGAAAAAGAGTGGATTGAAAAAGGGACAGAAACAATACTGAAAGGAAGAAAATTTCCAAAACTGATGTAAAACCTCAATCCAAAATTTGAGAAGCTCTGTAAACCCAAGCAGGATATTCATCATACCTAGAAACATCATGGTAAACTGCTTAGAAACAAAGACAAAGAAAAAATCTTAAAACCCGCCAAAAAGAAGTGACCCATTACTTTAAAAACAGCAACAATAACACTGACAACTAATCTTTCAATAGAAACCTTGGGACTCAGGGGATTATATCTTTAAAGTGCTAGAAGGGGGGAAAAAATCTGCCATCCTAGGATTTTATGCCCAGTGAAGAAAATTTTGTACAATCCTTCACCACCACCATCCCTTCCATAAAAGGTAAATTGGTAATGGCAGAATAACGTGTACAGGATTAACTCTCCTGTATATAGAATTATAAACACTGGACAGAATATTTAAAAAATAAACGGTTATTTAAAGGCTCTGGAGAGTGACCAAAAGCAGGCAGATATTGGAGAGGATTTAAACAACTGAAAGAATGAAACCACATTGGATGAGGTTAGTGCCTATATGACTTTTCTTCTGAGAGTACTCCTCAGTCTGTGTGGAGTGGGACAGGTAGAACTCAAGCAGAAGCTGCAGTCTTATTGGCCAGAGGAGGTTGGTTCTTCCATATTGGCTGGAAATTGAATGGAGAGGAATTCAGAAAGGAGGGAGCCACAGATGGGAGTGCTCCGAATTGTGCACATGAATTCCTGTACAACTGTAGCTGGCTCTTGAATTATGCATACGTAGGATTCTTGAGGGCCGGCAAGAGCTGGAAGGCTGAAAGAGCTGTGCAGAGATTTCAGCTTGTGTCATCATGGAGGAGACAGAAATTGTGGTTCTAGTCCTGCCAAGTTAGAGGTAAAAATCATACCTTTTCCATTGGAATTGCAAATGAGTCACGTATTAAGAGTAAAGATGACATCCCAGTAGTAAGGGATTCACTTGAGAAATAAGGGCAAAACCAAAATAGACTCTCTTAATAAATTACAAAAGCCTCCATAAGTTCAAGGTGACCCGCTAGTAATTTAAGTATCTGCTAAAACAAAACTATACACACTCCAGAGGAAGATTATAGAATTAAGAGTTACTACAGCGTCTCATCAACAATGTGCAGTGTATAATAAAGAAAAATTACTAGACATGCAAAGAAACAAGAAAATGGGACTCATAGACAACAGTAGGAGATGTTATTCACATTTTGCCAGTTGTCCCACTAGTGTTCTTAAGGCCAAAAGAAAACAAAATTCAGTTTTCTTTTGCATGTTTGAGGGAGGTGGTGGTCAGAGATCCAGTTCAGAATCATCTATTGCATTTAGTTGTCTCTTTAGTCTCCTTTAATCTGTAACAATTCTACTATCTTTATTTGTCTTTCATGACCTTGACATTTTTGAAGAGTATAGGCTAGAAATTTTGTCTATACAGTCATGTGCTACATAATGACATTTCAGTCAGCGATGGACCGCATATACAGCAGTGGTCCCCTAAGATTAGTATCTTATAGGCAAAGCGTATAGTACGCTATACCATGTAGGTTTGTGTAAGTACACTCTGTGATGTTCACATAGGGACGAAATCACATAACAATGCATTTCTCAGAACGTGTTTCCGTTGTTAAGTGACATGTGACAGTATATGCACTCAAATATATACATGTGTCTTTGCATGTTTTTCCTGGGTTTATTTGCTTTTAGGGCCTGAAATCAGACTTCCCCTCCCCACCCCTATGCAATATATGCATATCTATATCCCATATCTTCTTTTATTTTTTGATGAGGAAGATTAGCCCTCAGCTAACATCTGTTGCCAATCTTCCTCTTTTTGCTGAGGAAGATTGGCCCTGAGCTAACATCTGTGCCCATCTTCCTCTATTTTGTATGTAGGATGCCTGCCACAGCATGGCTTAATGAGTGGTGCGTAGGTCTGCGCCCAGGATCTGAACCTGCGAACCCCGGGCTGCCAAACAGAGTGCGTGAACTTTACCACTATGCCACTGGGCCGGCCCCTTCTTCTTTTTTTTTTTTGGTGAGGAAGATCAGCCTTGAGCTAACATCTGTTGCCAATCTTCCTCTTTTTGCTTGAGGAAGATTGTCCCTGAGCTAACATCTCTCCCACTCTTTCTCTATTTTGTATATGGGATGCTGCCGCAGCATGGCTTGATGAGCTGTGTGTAGGTCTGCGCCCGGGATCTGAACCTGTGAACCCCAGGCTACCAAAGTGCAGCGTGCAAACTTAACCATTATGCCACCGGGCTCGCCCCGCATATCTTTTTTGAATGCTGTTTTCCACTAAAAGAAACCAGGGCTCCTTGGAAAAATTCTAGGATTGGGGCAGGAAATGTACAAGATGAGGCTAGATACAGAAGCCTGCTTTAAGGGAGTTCCACTGATCAAATCTGATTCTACTTGGGTATCAAATAAAATGATAGTAAGAGATTATAACCTATAGAATAAAATTAGAATCCATACTGATGCAAATTAATAAATGAATGAATAAATAGATGGAGAAAAAGGGAACGTTTTTACTCACAGTTCAGTGCCAACTAATAAATGTAGAAGAAATGATAGAATTAGAAACTCAAGATTTGGCAACCCCCATAGTAATTATTGTTTCAGGCAAGAATTATAAAAATGCTAATTCTAATGGATCAAAGTTTGGTGAGAAACAAGATATTTACATAGTCTCAAAGAATGTATCTGCAGATACTTAACTAATTACAAAGGAGAAAATAGTAACTTTAAAGTAGAGATACTTGGCAGACACCACCATACTCATAATATCATGTAACTCCTAATGTTTGGAAGCTTCTTTTTAAAAACATGTCCCTTTATTGGTCCTTATATGTATTCCTATATTTCAAAGAGATCATTTGAAGTCAAGCCTTTAATTTGAACCTAATGTTGAAAGATGCCAATAGCCAAACAAAAAAATTTTTTTTCTTTAGGTGAGTGCTCCAGTTGTGACATCTACCACTCAGGAAAAGCCAAAGGATAGTGATCAGTTTGAATGGGTGACCATTGAACAATCAGGGGAATTAGTTTATGAAGCACCAGAAACCATTGCAGCTGAACCTCCACCTATCAAGTCAGCTGTACAGACCATGTCTCCTATACCTGCCCATTCTTTGGCTGCTTTTGGATTATTTCTTCGTCTTCCGGGCTATGCTGAAGTGCTACTGAAAGAGAGAAAACATGCCCAGTGTCTTCTTCGACTGGTATTAGGAGTGACAGATGATGGAGAAGGAAGTAAGTGTTTAGTATTATTAATGAAATTAAACATTAGGTAGCTTGTGTAAGTTATTCAGATCATTGCCTATTATTCATCATTTATTTCTCTCTTAGTTTAGCTACTAGATGATTTGTTGTTGGCAATTTAGTTCCAGTAATAGACATAATAAATCCTAAAGAATCTGTATTTTCATTTCTTTATTCGTACAAAAGGTAGTTACTGAGTGCTTACAAAACTGCTGGACATCATTGGAGGGATTTAAAGATTAAGTAGGTATTTAGATCCTGCCCTCAAGTAGTTAATGTCCTCCCTTAATAGCAACAAGGAATGTATATAAACAAATAGAGCTAACAAGTTATAAAAGCCTAAAGAGTTACAGGAGGCTTACAGGTGTTGGATTATTTCCTTACTACCCAGTGATGTGAATAAGGTGGCGTAGTAGATTTTAGTGGAGCCTTGAAGGGTAGAGTCAATTTAGGTTGAAATGAGTTATTTCAGAAAGAAGGAATGATTTGAGCAGTGTTTGGATGCTCAGATTATATAAAGGGCATAAGTTAGCTGATGAAAATTTGCATAAAAAGCAGCACTGAGAGTTCATTTTAAAAGCTGTTATTGGTAACAGATCATGGAAAAGCTTATTAAGAACTTCAGATTTTATTCTGAATAGCAATGAAGATTTATTAAAACATGTTAAAGTAGTAATGTGATGAGAATCTTTTTTAAGAAAGTGAATCTGGTAGCAATATTTAGATTAAAGAGAACAAAATGAGGAAAATAATATAATGGTATATTATATAATAATGTATTTTAAAATATAATAATAACAATAATAATAGTAAGCTATGGTGATTCTTTCCGTTGGACTGGCAATTTTGTTTAATAGAAGGAAATAAATGAAGAAAAATCACAGGGTTACCTAGCAAGTAGATTTTCATTTGGTTTACTTCTAATTCTTCAGTCAATGACCATTCCATTTGAAAATTAATATTTTTTTATGTTATTTTAAAATCACCTGGTTTTGATTAGAGGTGGTGTCTTTCATATGCCATTTAGGAAGAATACCCTGTTAAACCCTGTACAACAAAGAATATTTAATCTAATAAAAGTATATGAATGTATTTGTGGATCCTGTACCTATGAAGTTATTGAATATTCAAATTACATACTTTTATATTTTCATATTGCTGGAATTCTTCCAAAACGTTGACATGATTTTAAGTTTTTGTAATTGTTACTAAATTACAGCTTCCACATACTAAATAGTCCTGGTTGTTTGGTTTCATGTATAAATTGCATATACTACTTATTTCAATAAATCAGGAATTTCTAATTACTTGATCTGATTTTTTAATTTAAGTAGATAGAGGGCTAAGAACTATTGTATTTTAGGACTCTGTTATGAGACATAGGTGTAACGCTGAACAGAAAAGGAAAAAAAATTGCCTTTACGCCTTTTCAGACTGTTTTTAGTAAATATAAAATGAATGTTTATTAGAAAGCATAATTCTGATATCCCTTTCTGCAGTAATTGTCTCATCCACCATTTATGTAGCAGTGGGTTTTTTTTGTTTGTTTTTTGTTTAACACTCCTTTCTAGCTAGAACATAGTAGGAAACTATATTGCAAACAAAACAAGATAGTTTCACTCTTTCATTATCTTTCGTGGTTGAAACTACTCCCAAGGCATGCAATTACTTTCATACTGTTGCAAGAAACTTTTAATGCTTCTTTTTAGTTTTTAGGTTTTAGTTTAAGTTCTAATTTCTAATTTTGACAGTCTATAACTATTATCATATGAGTATATTTCAACTTTTTTCTGTAGTTTGTTTATATGATGGCTTACAGAGCTTTTCCAGACACTGTTATTAAATTTTAAGATATTGCTATCCTGTTTGTGGTATTTGGGTTATTTTCTAATAAATATAATATATAATATTATATTACATTGTTATTATTTGTGACCCTGTATGTTGTTCCTTATAGTGTTTTCAAATGTTTTTAATTTTGAGTTCTCTTTAATCTAGGTCATATTCTGCAATCTCCATCAGCCAATGTGCTTCCAACTCTTCCTTTCCATGTCCTTCGTAGCTTGTTTAGCACTACACCTTTGACAACTGACGATGGTGTGCTTCTAAGGCGGATGGCATTGGAAATTGGAGCACTACACCTCATTCTTGTCTGTCTCTCTGCTCTGAGTCACCATGCCCCACGAGTTCCAAACTCGAGCCTCAATCAAACAGAGGTAGGCTCAGTTTTAATACTTTAGGTTATGAAAAACTAAGTTAAATTCATGGGGTACAGAATATAGTTTTTTCTGAAGTAATTGATATTTTGGAGACTTGTATGTTCCTTTTTTGCCCCTAAAACAAAGGATAATTAAAAGAGAAGCTATGAACTAATTGTTCTCTTCTCTATTAGGCTCTTTCAGAAAACCATAAGTTAACTTGTCTACTTGAAAACAAAAAAGATTTAATAGCTTACTAAGCTTTCCCATTTATCAGGATATGCTGATATTCTTTTTCTTTCCTTTCTTGAACTTTAGAGAGTCAGACTATTGAATAGGAGGTTCTAGCCAATACAGTAAGACAAGAAAAAAAGGAAAAAATAAACTTCATTATTTTGAGATGATTTGATTGTGTTTATGGAAACTCAAAAATAATTAATGGCAGAAGTGAGTTTAATGAGGATTCAATACCCAGGTTCAATATATAAAAATAAGTTATTTCTGTATACAGAAACAAGTATAAAATGAGCTTTTTATTTTATTTATTTATTTATTTATTTTTGTGATCAAGATCAGCCCTGAGCTAGCATCCATGCCCATCCTCCCCTTTTTGCTGAGGAAGACCGGCTCTGAGCTAACATCTATTGCCAATCCTCCTTTTTTCCCCCAAAGCCCCAGTAGATAGTTGTATGTCATAGTTACACATCCTTCTAGCTGCTGTATGTGGGACGCTGCCTCAGCATGGCTGGAGAAGCAGTGTGTCGGTGCGCACCCGGGATCCGAACCCGGGCCACCAGTAGCAGAGCGCGTGCACTTAACTGCTAAGCCACGGGGCCAGCCCCTAAAATGAGCTTTTTAAAGAAAAGTTTAGAATAGCATCAAAAATAGAAAATATCTATGAATAAATCTGAAAAATTACATACAAGACCTCTGTTCATTAAATATATGCAGTTTTTAAAAGAAATACTTATTAGACTTTAGTTAACTAAAGTCTCTGCCCATGTTTATCTCCCATGGAGTAGAAAATACAAACTGTTCAGTAATATTTCTTCCCAAATCAATCCTTAAGTTTGATGGTATTCCAGGTTTATTTTGGAGGAAATTGACAAGCAATTGAATTTATTCAGAAACGCAAAGGGTCAAGCATAGCCAAGGCAGTTTCAAGGAAGAACAACATACCTAGCAGGCTTATGCTATCATACATCGAAACTTATTATTAAGCTGTCGTGTTAGTGCAAGGTTAGATAGAAGCCTAGCAAACAAGAGAGACTCAAATGCATGTATATATGCTTATCTAATATATAGCAATGGTGACTGTGCAACATAATAGAGTAAATATGGTCTTATCAATAAATTGTCATGGGGTCAGTTAAATATCCATATGGAACAAAAATGAATCTTTAAACCCTACTGTACTCTGTATGTAAAAGTTAATTGTAACTGGATGACAGATCTAAATGTATATAATATATACAAAATATAGCAATACCCTTTTACAAAAAAAAAATAGATGGTTACCTTTATGAACTTGGAGTAAACAAAGATTTCTTGAATAGGATATTAAAAAAGCACTAACTCATAAGGGAAAAAAATTGGAAAAAAGCAAGTAACCCATAAGGGAAAAAAATCGGAAAAAAGCAAGTACATTAAAATTAAGAACGTTGTTTCATCAAAAACGCTTATTAAGAGAGTGGAAAGGGAAACCACAGAATAGGAGACTATATTTGTATATATCTAATAAAGAACTAATATCCAGAATCTTTAGAAAGCTTTAAAAATTCCAAAAGGAAAAGGCAGACAACCCAATAGAAAAACAGGTGAAAGGCTAGAATGGGCACTTCACAAGAAGAGGCTCTCTAAGTATCCAATAAATATGAAAAGATGATTTGTTTCTTAGCAGAAAAGTACAAATGAAAACGTTAAATTCACTCTCAGTACACACCCGTCAGAATGTGTAATATTTCAAAAGCAACTATACTAAATATTGTCCCCTCATCATTTGTAATAATGTAAAGACAGTAGAATGGATAAAATCAGTAGTGTAAAAACAATAGAATGGATAAATAAATTTGTAGTCTACTATGTAACGAAATACTATAAGGTAATGAAAGTAAACAACTACAGCTAACTATATGTAACAGCATTAATGAATTTCGCAAGCACAACTAAAATGTTAGATGTAAAGGAATATATACAGCATGATTTCATTTATATAGCTTTTAAAAATTAGACAAAACTTAACTTTAGTAACTAGGTTATCATGTTTAGATGGTAAAATTATAAAGAAAAGTAAGGAAGTAATGACATAAAAAGCAGGATTTTAATCAACTTTGTAAAGGAATGAGGGTGTGATGAATAGGAGATGGAATGAGGGCAATTTCTTGCTGGCAGTGATTTAACTCTTCACCTGCTTGGTTAAATAAAGTGCAGTTCATTAAGTTTTACATATTTAATTCTTCTACTGGTAAATGTTTATATGATAATGAAATTTTCATGATTCATTTAACAGTTTATCTTATAAAATGTGCAAGATGGAATTCCTCAGTCATAGATCCATAAAACTATATTGCAGATCCATTTATGAAAGTATTGTTTGTAAAATAATGTTCTTCCTTAGAAAATATTCCCATTAAAAGAAAGAAAAAGCATTGATATTATTTGTAAATAATCCTTGAAACTAATACTTAATTGCAAATGTTTTGAGGGTTCATAGTATGTTAAATTTAATCAAAATTCTGTCAAGGAGGATTCTTGTTACAGAATTAATTTTACAATCCACAAAATTAATAATAAAGAATTGACCTTTACAGAGTTTGAGGTTCTGTTAATAAACAAATGATTCTCAGTTGTTTTTTCTGTCTCTTTTACATTCACATTTTTAATCATGTCCTCTATTCCCAAATGAGATTTTTCTACACGTCACATTCTGAACGAGAAAGAAATTGAGAATTACTCCTTCTAGAAATAGAAGTGGTCTTGCTTAATATAATTGAAAACATATGACACCATTATAGACTTCTCCTGAGATATGCTTTTACTAGATTCATCCTAAAAGATCTGGCTCATATCCCTATTCCTTTCACTGTTTTTCTGTTTAATTTTGAGTCATTGACTCTTTAGGCCCTAAGGTGCTTTTTCCCATCTTTTCCTGATAAATATTTTTTTAATTTTAATTCTTAAACATAAGCATTTGTTCCCCCTTATTCCCTTTCCCCTAACCCCTGGCAACTACCGGTCTGCATTCTGGCTTTCTGTTTACCTACTCTAGATATTTCATATAAATGGAATCGTACATGTTACCTTTCGTGTCTGTCTTCTTTGACTTAGCATAATGTTTTTGAGGTTCATCCACTTAGCGTGTATCAGTACTTCATTACTTCGTATGACTATTCTTCCATTGTATATATATACCACGATCTGTTTATCTGTTCGTCCGTTGATGGGCATTTGGGCTGTTTCTACCTTTTGGCTGTTGTAAATAGTCTTGCTGTGAACATGCATGTACATGTATTTGTTTTGAGTATCAGTTTTTCTTTCTTAGGGTATATACCTAGGAGTGGAATTACTGGGTCACATAGTAATTCTTTGTTTAATTTTTTGAGAAATCTCCAGACTGTTCTCCATAGTGGCTGAACTATTTATATTCCTATTGATAAATATTTTTGAGGATAAATAAAACCAAATAGTTATAAATTTTTACTTTTTGTTATAAGCCACAGGTATCAAGCTCTCATAACCCTGCATCAACAGAAGAACAGCAGCTATATTGGGCCAAAGGGACTGGCTTTGGAACAGGCTCTACAGCTTCTGGATGGGATGTGGAACAGGCCTTAACTAAACAGAGGCTTGAAGAGGAACATGTTACCTGTCTTCTACAGGTATATATGCAAAGTTGATATTGTCAGTGATAATGGTTAAATTATTTTTTGTATTTGTATTGATTTTTAAGTATTGACGACTATCCAACTCATCCTCAGTGACTTTTATAAAGTCCATTGTACTCCCTGCTCTCAGTACACTTAAGATACCACTGGACAAAGATTGCTCTTCCCTACTTGCAATTCTAAATTTCTTCCCTCTCAATTAGCTTCTTCACTGAGAGGAAAGTGACAAGGATGAAATTACCCAATAACTGGAAAATGTACCATATTTACCTTCTTCCAGTCATCTTCCCATCTAAAGTGCTGTATCTGGACTCTTTTTTTTTTTTTTTTTTAAATATTATTTATTTATATCTTTGTTTCTCACATTGTTCTATGACTTTTCTAGGATCAGGGAAGTTGAACTAGTATAGAAAGTTTTTAATACCATAGAAAATGAGAAGAGGAGGTGCTTAGGGCCGGCCCCGTGGCTTGGCGGTTGGGTGCGCGCCCTCTGCTGCTGGTGGCCCGGGTTCAGATCCCGGGCGCGCGCCGACGCGCCGCTTCTCCGGCCATGCTGGGGCCGCGACCCATGTGCGGCAACTGGAGGGATGTGCAGCTATGACGTACCGCTATCTACTGGGGCTTTGGGGGAAAAAATAAATAAATAAAATTGAAAAAAAAAAAAAAGAAGAGGAGGTGCTTAAAGATTAGCTTTAGTTCCTTCATCAACTAATTGACTAAAATTGGTCAACACTTTGGGCATTGTTTTCTGCCATTATAGAATGGCATTCTAGTATAAAATTCTAAGATTTCATCACCCTCAAACTGTGGGTAAACTGAATCTATTCAATAAAGTAAATATCAGAGTTGCTGTAAACTTTTATGTTCTTACGTAGATTACTTCTATATGTCTAGTGATATACTGTGTACCATCATGCGAAACACATCCTTCTCTTTTGAAAATCTAAAGAAAAGATGTCTTATTTTTAAAATATACAGTGCAAGACATTGAGTTGAAAATATATACTCTTGGTGTTTAGATTGAATATCTAACGTAAAATATGGGCTTCTAAAGTATGTGAAGCTAAAATCCAATTTAAATCTGACAATTTTTTTTTTTAGGTTCTTGCAAGTTATATAAATCCTGTGAGTGGTGCGGTAAATGGAGAAGCTCAGTCATCTCATGAGAGTAGAGGACAGAACAGCAATGCCCTTCCTTCTGTACTTCTAGAGCTTCTCAGTCAGTCCTGCCTCATCCCAGCCATGTCATCTTATCTACGAAATGATTCAGGTAAATCACATTGTAATTAGTCCTCTGAAATATTTTTGTGGGTGAATACTCTCATTTACTTATTTTATCATTATCAGTTTAAATAATAAAGTTCAATTGAAATATTTAAGGTTATTCTTCCCCAGTATATGTAGGTTTGAGTTGGATGGATTTATTTCTTAAAAATTATTCTGGAAATATTTAGTTGTTTTTTTGGGGCCCCAACTTGAAACTGTATAGACACCTGTCCTAGAACATAGAATAAAAGTTTTCATTATCCCTTTGTTTTCACCTGTGAAAGTATATTTTTTTTAATAACCTGTGACTGAAAATGATAGGGCAAAGGCTAGCAGCTTCACAACAGTATTCTGATCTGAATATGGTTGATTGAACTTCTATGCATTTTTAATGTTCTTGTCAAACACTATAGAATTTCAGACAGTAGCAATTTGAAGAAAGATAAATTGTTCTAGTCCATAGGTACTTGATAATGAGTATTAATTTTTACAAATTCAATAATAAGAGTACCATAGGTACCTACTTTGCCAATGTGTAACTGATTATTGATTGAAACTAGTTTATTATTTCCTTGGTTGTGGAATTATCTTCTAAGAAATGTATTCTTCCTAAATAAGAATATAAAGTTTATATGTTTTATTTGGATACTCAGAAACATTGCCAAGAAAAATAAGCAGTTAACATCTTTTTCTTTTATGCAGGACTTTTAGGTTTATTTATTTATTTTTTATTTCAACTGTTCTACTACTTATTCTGCCTTTATTCATATCCTTACTTGTGAAAATAGACATTTACACATTAATTAGATTATTAAGGAAGAATAGGTAAGGAAAGCAGTCGGAATGAATCTTGAAGTAGTCTATTTTGCTGCTTGGTAGCAGTTTAAATGCAGTTAGATGGATGCAGAAGCTACTTGTATAAAGGGATTACTACCTCTGTTCTCCACCATCACAGAGATTATTGTGCTCCAAAACACATCATTTCTGAGGCAGCCCTGATGGCCTAGTGGTTAAAGTTCGCAGCACTCTGCTTTGGCAGCCCAGTTCAGTTTGCGGGCATGGAACCCCACCACTTGTCTGTCAGTAGCCATGTTGTGGCGGTGGCTCACATAGAAGAACTAGAAGGACTTACAACTAGAATATACAACTATGAACTGGGGCTTTGGGCAGGAAAAGTAAAAAGAGGAAAATTGGCAACAGATGTTAGCTCAGGGCGAATCTCCCACCAAAAGAAAAAAAAACCAAAAAAACAGAAACACCATTTCCCAGTCAACCTCAAACTTCTTCATAAAAATATTAGGATGCTATATGATTTAGATTGATTTTTTTTTTTTTTTTTAGATTGACCTGTTTCTTACATCAGATATGTCTTTTTTAAAAGTAGGTGTCAAATGCACAGTATACTTTATGATTATGTAAAATGTTTGGAGCTATACACACTTAAATATTCAGATATCAGTGCCAAAATTTAATATTATATTATATGGAAAAATTGAATATAGATAAGATTTTCTCTTTATCTCTTTCCATGTTATTAAAATGTTATTTTATTTATCCTTTTACTGTCAAAATATATGGCCTCAAAAATTTTGAAATTTCTGTCTTTTTCTGAGATTCAATCTTTGTGTAACACTGAGCTTTTATCTTTATGGTTCAGGGTCAAAAAGGAAATCCAGTATTATTTACTTTTAGTGTTTAAAATCTATTCATCTAGGTGCGCTTTCTGGTAAGTATGTATGTTAATAATTGTGATTTTGGTAACTTTATGAAATTGCGAGACTTAGATATTGTGTCTTGGAACTGTTTTAAAAGTTGTGTGACAAATCAGAGTTTGACCTTTCCTTTGTGACTTCCCATTTTCCTGGAAAAAAGAAATTTCTTGCCCAGGGTTTAGATTTATGTGCTTGAATCTGGTACCTTGTCCAGCGGTATAATTTTAATTGATACATTTATATTCGAATATAGTAGAAATTATTTTGAAATAATATTTTAAGATAAATTAATGTGAAGTGATTAACATAAGTCAGATAATTGGCCTCACCCCTGTTAAATCATGTTTCCAATGATCAGAGAAAATTATTCTGGAGTTTGGCATATATTCTGATCTTTAGTTTGTGAGAAACAAGGTATATTATTTAAGTATGCCTGTCTAGAACATTCTGAATATGACTTGTTTTTCAGGAAAATGTAGCTATTATATTATTAAATATAAATTGTGTATATAATTATCAATTTTAGTTAAAATGGTAGTTTTTTAAGTGGCATTTTAGAATCTGAACAAAGTATCTAGTCATAGTCTTCTTGGAACTTAGTAAAATTCCTATTTTAGAAAATTAGTCAAAGTCCATTTTCCAATTTTGTCATTTGTCTATAGAATATTATTTTTATCAGTTTTGGGGGTAGGCTAGGGTAAAGCTTCCAGTCCAGAATCTTTTACTTTATTTAATGGTCATGTCTCCGTTCTCCTTTAATCTGGAACAGTTCCCAGCTTTTCTTTGTCTTTCATGATGTTGACATTTTTACAGAATACAGACCATTTGTTTTATAGAATATCTAGCAAGTTGGTGTTTGAGTGTGAGAGAAGCGCTAATAATTTTGCTTGAGACATTATATTTCAGGTATGGTTTGCTTCCATTGCTAGCAGATGATGTACAAAAACACAAGCCTAATGTAATAGGTTCTTTTGAGAGCTATAGTAAAATAGTGCACATTTCCTTTCTATTACATGTTTTTAAATGACAGGTGTGCAAGACAAAATATAGAAACATACAGTCGTTATTTCTCTACATTTTGTTTGTCTACCATTAACTATCAAATATAGTTTCTTATCCCCCTTTCCACTCCCTTTTTGCCCTTATTTTCAGCCTCCTAATATCCAAGTTAGATACTTCGTAATCTTCTTTCTTAATTACTGTTAAAGATTGATATGAATACCACAGTCTGCTCCTCACTTCTTTTAATAAAACCTTCAAGTTCTCATATTAGAAGGCTCACTGTGTGGCAGATTAGCTAAGTGGATTTTGATGGGAGTTTAAAAATTGGCCAAAATATTTAAGTGATTAATATTATGCTGGCCATACAGATCAACAATAATTGCACATAAAATTGATCTTCACTTTTGGCTGTGACCATCTTTGCATCACAAGAAAAAGAGAATATTGTCGGTTGCAAAATTATTACCTGAATAAAGGGAGCATTCAAATTCCTTAGGGGAAAGGACAACCTTTTCCCGTTACTGGCTTCTAATAATTCTGTAAGTGCGACATTGATCCTGTTCTCCAGAGACAGGCGGTGATTATATTTAGTCATTAAATCTATTTAATCATTAAATAATTCTTTAACAACATTTTTACATGTAGCATAATAATGGCTATACCATTATTTAACCAGTTTGTTATTTTTAGATTATTACTTTAATTTATAAAACTAAAAATTACTGAATGCTATTATGAATCTGTATGTATCTAGAGCTTTATACAGATTTATGATTGTTAGGAGAAAATCCTAATATTTCTTCATTTGTGAATTCACTATGTTTCCAGCAGGAATTTTTAATAACCTAATAATAGTTTTCCTGCTATAACCTTTTCATATATTAGCCTCTCTTTGTAGGAGTGAAAATGGGTGGAGAAGAACATTTAAAAGCTTGTTATTTGTTAGGAATGGAGAAGTTTTTGAAGTGTTTGTTTTGGTGGCATCACAGCAGCAATATAAGTCTTCATATTTAGTCTAAATCAGATTTGAGAAAGGTTAAAAGCATGGTTCTAGTTACTTAAAATAGATTAGTAAATTTGAAGTTTATATAATAGTTCTTTCATACTAACTAAAAGAAGGACGTTTGTGGGCCGGCCACGTGGCTTAGCAGTTAAGTGCCCGCACTCCACTACTGGCGGCCCGGGTTCAGATCCCGGGCGCGCACCGACGCACCGCTTCTCCGGCTATGCTGAGGCCGCGTGCCACATACAGCAACTAGAAGGATGTGCACCTATGACATACAACTGTCTAGTGGGGCTTTGGGGAAAGAAAAGGAAGAGGATTGGCAATAGATGTTAGCTCAGAGCCAGTCTTCCTCAGCAAAAAGAGGAGGATTAGCACGGATGTTAGCTCAGGGCTGATCTTCCTCACACACACACACACACAAAGACATTTGTTAGTGTTCTTACTTGGTTTTTCACGTTGGATTAACATGAAATTAGTAACTTGATGTAATTCTGTTAGCCAAGTAGGTGTAACGAATTTAGTAATTTTTAACATAGGTATTTTTGGATTTTTCTTCAGAAAACTTAATTCAGTAAGCTAAGTCTAGAATTGAGAGAGTTGTTAGAAAAATTATAAAACAGTAAATTTTAAGCCACAGCTTCAGGGTAGGTAACTGAAACAAATAAGTGAATTATATATTTGTATTAGGATATTTTGTCTACAGTATCATTCTTATAAAGAGTGATAAAAACCCTTAAAGAAAAAAAGCAGTTATTTTCATGAGCGATTTCTTAGGTAGATAGGAAAATTCTCGTATAAAGGATGGGTTCATTTTGATTTCTCTCTCTTTCAACAGTCTAACTTCCGTTCATCATAGCCATGTTATTTGGAAGCTGCATTGTAAACAGGGATCCTTTTTCCTCAAGCCACTGTCAGTTACATTTGTGCTATTTAGTAAGCCTGCAGTTACCCCGCTGGCCACTAGGTGGCGACCCTGTTTCATTGCTGCAAATACCTC